>NW_012305806.1:0-2788 GCF_000151885.1 Dipodomys ordii
ACTCAGCGGTGATAGAGCAGTAAACAGCGGGATACAGCAGGGACACATGCAGGGAAACAGCGGGGGACACAGTGGGACACAGCGGGAACTCAGCGGGGGACACAGCGGGGGACAAAGCGGAACACCACGGAACACAGCGGGACACAGCGGGAAACAGCGGTGACCCTGCGGGGACACAGCGGGACACAGCGGGGGACACAGCGTGACACAGCGGGACACAGCGGGGGACTCATTGGGACACAGTGGGGGACAGAGCGTGAAACACAGCGAGACACAGCAGGGACAAAGCTGGACACAGCGGCGTATACACAGCGGGACACAGCGGGGCCACAGCGGATCACAGCAGGACACAGCGTGGACACAGCAGTAGACACAGCGGGACCCAGCGGATAACACAGCGGGACACAGCGGGGGACACAGGGAGGACACAGCGGGACACAGCGGGGACACAGCGGGGACTCACCGGGGAACACAGCGGGGGACAAAGCGGGACAGCACGGGACACAGCGGGACACAGCGGGGACACTGCGGGAACATAGCAGGACACAGCGGGGTACACAGTGGGACACAGCGGGACACAGCGGGGTAGACAGCGGGGACACAGCAGGGACACAGGTGGACACAGCGGGGGACACAGCGAGGACACATTGGGACATAGCGAGGACACCGTGGAACACAGCGTGGGACACAACAAGGACACAACGGGAAACAGCGAGGGAAACAGCAGGACAGAGCAGGGACACAGCAGTGGACAAAGCGGGACAGAGCGGGGGACACAGCGGGACACAACGGTGGACACAGCGGGACACAGTGGGGACTCACCGGGGGAAACAGCGGGGGACAAAGCGGGGCACCACCGGACACAGTGGGACACAGTGGTGGACAAGGGGGAGACAGAGCGGGAACATAGCAGGACACAGCGGGGTACACAGCGGGACACATGGGGGGACACATAGGGGATACAGTGGGACACAGCGGGGGACACAGCGAGGACACAGCGGAACACAGCGTGGTACACAGCGAGGACACAGTGGGAAACAGCTGGACACAGCGGGAGACACAGCGAAGACACAGCAGGACACAGTGGGGGAAACAGCGGGACACAGCGGGGACACTGCGGGAACATAGCAGGACACAGCGGGGTACACATCGGGGACAAAGCGGGACACAGCGTGGGACACAGCGAGGACACAGCGGGACACAGCGTGGGACAAAGTGGGAGACACAGCGGGACACAAAGGGGGACATAGCGGGACACAGCGGCGATACAGCGGGGGACAACGGGGGACACAGCAGGGGACAAAGCGGGACACCATTGGGACACAGCGGGGACAGAGCGGGACACAGCGGGGACACTGCAGGGACACAGCTAGACAAAGCGGGGGACACATCGGGACACAGCGGTGACACAGCGGGGGACACAGCGGGCGACACAGTGGGACACAGCGGTGACACAGCGGGGTACACAGCGGTCGACACAGCGGGGGACAAATCGGGACACCACGGAACACAGCAGGACACAGCGGGTAACAGAGGTGACCCTGCGGGGACATAGCGGGACACAGCAGGGCACAGAGTGGGACACAGCGGGACGCCGCGGGGGACACAGCGGGACACAGTGGGGGTCTGAGAGTGGGACACAGCGAGATACAGCGGGGACAAAGCTGGACACAGCGGGGTACACAGAGGGACACATCTGGGACAAAGCGGGGAAATAGCGTGACACAGCAGGGCACAGCGGGACACAGCGGAGGACACAGCGAGGACACAGAGGAACACAGCGGGGGACACAGCGGGGACACAGCGGGGGACACAGCGGGGGACACAGCGGGGGACACAGCAGGGGACACAGCGGGGCCCACAGTGGGACACAGCGGGACACAGCGGGGGACACAGGGAGGACACAGCGGGACACAGCGGGGGACACAGCGAGGCCAAGTTGGGACACAGCGGGGACACAGCGGGACTCAGCGGGGGACACAGGGAGGACACAGCGGGACACAGCAGGGGACACAGCGAGGCCACATCGGGACACAGCGGGACACAGCGGGGACACTGCGGGAACATAGTGGGACACAGCGGGGTACACAGCAGGACTCAGCGGGACACACCTTGGGACACAGCGGGGACACAGCGGGACACAGCGGGGGACACAGCGAGGACACAGCGGGACACAGCGTGGGACAAAGTGGGAGACAGAGGAGGACATAGCGAGGACATAGCAGGACACAGCGGCGACACAGAGGGGACTCAGCGGGGGACACAGCGGGGACAAAGCGGGACACCATGGGACACAGTGTGACACAGCGGGGACACTGCGGGGACACAGCAGGACAAAGCGGGGGACACAGCGGGACACAGTGGGACACAGCGAGGCACACAGCGGGGGACAGCGGACACAGAGAGGGGACACAGCGAGACTCAGCGGTGAAATGCCTGGACACAACGGAGTATACAGCGGGACACAGCGGGCACACAGCGGGGACACAGCGGGACACAGCACGGACTGAGCGGGACACAGCGGGACACAGCGGGACACAGCGGGGGACACAACGGCACACAGCGGGGGACACAGCGAGGACACAGCGGGACACAGCGGGGGACACAGCAAGGACACAGCGGGACACAGCGGGGGACACATTGGGACACAGCGGAGGACACAGCTAGACACAGGGGGGACACAGCTGGCGACACAGCGGGACACAGCGGGACACAGAAGGACACAGGGGGGACACAACGGGACACAGTGGGCACACAGCGAGGACACTTTGGGACACAGCAGGGACAT
>NW_012305807.1:0-2788 GCF_000151885.1 Dipodomys ordii
GTCCCGCTGTGTCCCGCTGTGTCCTCGCTGTGACTCAACGCTGTGTTCCGCTGTGTCCTCGCAGTGTCCCATGCTGTGTCCCCTTTGTGTCCCCAGCTGTGTACCCAGCTGTGTCCCGCTGTTTCCCCGCTATATCGAACGCTGTGTCACGCTGAGTCCCGCTGAGTCCTCGCTGTGTCCCCCGCTGTGTCCTGCTGTGTCACCCCTGTGTCCCGCTATTTCTACTGCTGTGTCCCTGCTGTGTTCCGCTGTGTCCAGCTGTGTCCTCGCTGTGTCCCCCGATGTGTCCCTTTGTGTCCCCAGCTGTGTACCCCGCTGTGTTCCGCTGTGTCCCCGCTGTATCGACGCTGTGTCCCACCTGGTCCCACTGTGTCCTCGCTGTTTTCCCTGCTGCGTCCCGCTGTGTACCACTCTGTGCCCCTCTGTGTCCCGCTGTGTACCCCTCTGTGTCCCCCTCTGTGTCCCGCTGTGTCCCCCACTGTGTCCCGCTGTGTCCCGCTGTGTCCCACTGTGTACTGCTGTGTTCTCCGCTGAGTCCCGCTCTGTCCCCGCTGTGTCCCGCTGTGTCCCGCTGTGTACTGCTGTGTCCACCGCTGAGTCCCGCTCTGTCCCCGCTGTGTCCCGCTGTGTCCCGCTGTGTCCCTTGCTGTGTCCAGCTGTGTCTACTGCTGTGTCCCTGCTGTGTCCCGCTGTGTCCCGCTGTGTCCTCGCTGTGTCCCATGCTGTGTTCCACTGTGTCCTCGCTGTGTCCCCCGATGTGTCCCTTTGTGTCCCCAGGTGTGTACCCGCTGTGTTCAGCTGTGTCCCCACTGTATCGACGCTGTGTCCCGCTGGGTCCCGCTGTGTCCTCGCTGTGTTCCCCGTTGTGTCCCTCTGTGTCCCCCGCTGTGTCCCCCGCTGTGTCCTGCTGTGTCCCCCGCTATGTTCTGTTGTGTCCCTCTGTGTCCCCCGCTGTGGCCCTGCTGTGTCCCTGCTGTGTCCCCACTGTGTCCCGCTGTGTCCCGCTGTGTCCTCACTTTGTCCCACGCTGTGTTCTGATGTGCCCTCGCTGTGTACCCTGCTGTGTCCCGTTGTGTCCCCAGCTGTGTACCCCGCTGTGTCCCGCTGTGTCCCTCTGGGTCCCGCTGTGTCCTCGCGGTGTTCCCCGCTGTGTCCCGCTGTGTACCCCTCTGTGTCCCCCACTGTGTCCCGCTGTGTTCCAGGCTGTGACCCGCTGTGTCCCGCTGTGTTCCCCGATGTGTCCCTGCTGTGTCCCGCTGTGTCCCACTGTGTCCTCGCTGTGTCCCACGCTGTGTCCTGCTGTGTCCCGCTGTGTCCCGCTGTGTCCCTGCTGTGACCCTCAGTGTCCCGGTGTGTCCCCGCTGTGGCGCCGCTGTGTCCCGCTGTGTATACCCCGCTGTGTCCAGCTTTGTCCCTGTTGTGACTCGCTGTGTCACACGCTCTGTCCCCCACTGTGTTCCGCTGTGTCCCCGGCTGTGTTCCGCTGTGTCCCCCGCTGTGTCCCGCTGTGTCCCGCTGTGTCCCCCACTGTGTCCCGTGTGTCCCCGCAGAGTCACCGCTGTTTCCCGCTGTGTCCTGCTGTGTTCCGTGGTGTCCCGCTATGTCCCCCGCTGTGTCCCCCGCTGAGTCCCCACTGTGTCGCCGCTGTGTCCCCCTCTGTGACCCGCTGTGTCCCGCTGTGTCCCCCGATGTGTCCGTGCTGTTTCCCCGGTGTGTCCCGCTGTGTCCTGCTGTGTCCTGCTGTGTCCTCCCTGTGTCCTCCACTGTGTCCCGCTGTGTCCCGCTGTGTCCCGCTGTGTCCCTGCTGTATCGACGCTGTGTCCTGCTGGGTCCCGCTGTGTCCTTGCTGTGTTCCCCGATGTGTCCCGATGTGTACCCATCTGTGTCCCCCCCCTGTGTCCCGCTGTGTCCCCCGCTTTGACCCACTGTGTCCCGCTGTGTCCCCCGATGTGTCCCTGCTGTGTCCCCGGTGTGTCCCGCTGTGTCCCTGCTGTATCGACGCTGTGTCCTGCTGGGTCCCGCTGTGTCCTTGCTGTGTTCCCCGATGTGTCCCGCTGTGTACCCATCTGTGTCCCCCGCTGTGTCCCGCTGTGTCCCCTGCTTTTACCCGCTGTGTCCCGCTGTGTCCCCCGCTGTGTCCATGCTGTGTCCCCGGTGTGTCCCGCTGTGTCCCGCTGTGTACTGCTGTGTCCCCCGCTGAGTTCTGCTGTGTCCCCGCTGTGTCCCAATGTGTCCTCGCTGTGTCATGCTCAGTACCGCCCTGTCCCCGCTGTGTCCCGCTGTGTCCAGCTGTGTCCCCGCTGTGTCCCGCTGTGTCCTCTCTCTATCCCCGGCTGTCCGCTGCTGTGTTCCCCGCTGTGTCCCGCTGTGTCCCGTTGTGTCCCTCGCTTTGTCCCGCTGTGTCCCTGCAGTGTCCCCGCTGTGTCCCGCTGTGTCACACTGTGTCCAGTGGTGTCCCGCTTTGTCCCCCGCTGTGTCCTCGCTGTGTCCCCCGCTGTGTCCCACTGTGTCCCGCTGTGTACCCCGCTGTGTCCTGATATATTCCCGCAGTGTCCCCGCTGTGTTCTGCTGTTTCCCACTGTGTCCCATGGTGTCCCAGTTTGTCCCCCGCTGTGTCCCCCGGTGAATCCCCGCTGTGTCCCGCTTTGTCCCCCACTGGGTTCCAATGTGTCTACTGCTGTGTCCCCGCTGTGTCCCGCTGTGTCCCGCTGTGTCCCCCGCTGTGTCCCTGCTGTGTCCCCGGTGTGTCCGGCTGTGTCCAGCTGTGTCCCCGCTGTATCGACGCTTG
>NW_012305808.1:0-2788 GCF_000151885.1 Dipodomys ordii
TAGTCTATTTTTTCCTTGGTATTTGGGCTCGCTTCCACTGGGTTCTTCATCTCAAGATGAAAAAAACAAGATAGAACCCTGAAAAGTGGATAACGTTAGGACCAATCTGCCCGGTGACGACTCAGATGAGAATACACTCCACCTTCCCATGCTTTCTATTTCTACTAAGTGGCTTGTCTTGCTTTCGGGAAAAGTTGAGAGCACTCCTAACTTGCTCCTGGCTTGGTTCACAGGCCCTCTCTGTATCATTCTGAGTACTCTCTCTAGTTCTTTGAATCATGTGCTACAGCTGACTCCGTTTTGCTCTCACAGGATGCAGTTAAAAAGATTGACCACTCCATGCTTGGGGCAAGAGGTGCTTTGACTCATGTCAGGGTGCGCACAGGGGCTGCTAGTAACCGACTGATGTTGTCTATTTCTTTTCGGGGGTTGGTCTTTTCTTGGTCGACGGTATAGAGCATTCAGAACCTTGGCGCCATGAAACAATTTTGTTTTAAGTTCCCCAAATTCTCAGTGCTCTATCTTGTCGTTTTCATCCTGAGCATCCTAACACTGGTCAGCTCACCCTCAACTGCAAGGGAAAAATTCTGACTTGTTACTGTGGACAGTGTAAGGGGCTTGAAGCCCTGCTAGGCTGCAGACCGTTGTCGCCTGTGATAGAACCATGCTGTCTATTTCTCTTTCGTGGCTTGTATTTCCTTTGAGGATTGTAGAGCCTTCAGAACTTGGGCATATTGTTTACCTCACCAAAGGTCTGAGTGCTCTATGTTGGCGTTTACAACCTGAGATCTCAAAGACTTTTCAACCCTCCCAGTGGTAAGGAGAAAAACGGAACCTGTGATTGTAGACAGGATGAGACACTTTCTGTCTTGCTATTACGCAGACCAGAGCTTATCGGAAGATTGGTGCTGTCAATTTCTCTATAGAGGCGTGTCACTTCTATGGGGAAGGATTAAACCCTCATTGCTTGGGGGCCTTAAAACTGTTTTAAAGTCCCCATGTTCTGAGTGCTCCATCTTTTCTTGTTTTTAAATTTATTTATTTGTTCATTTATTTTTTTTAGAAAACAATGTACAGAGGGGTTACAATTACATGTGCAAGATAATGAGTACATTTTTTATAAAGTATTGTAACGTCGTCTTTGTTTCCCATTCCCACCTTTTCCCATCCTCCTCCTTTCCTCCCCCACAGTCCTCCCCTCTCCCATACCCCCACCACTCACAAACCAATGTTGTAAAGTTCGTTTGGACATAACGAATTGTCCATCGTATTTTTGCTATGGGTCCACCTGTATCCCTATTGAAACGAATTGTTTTCCCCCTTCCCCTCCACAAATTATACCGACATGAAATACAGTGAAACAGTTGTTATAAAATGGTGGAGAGAATTACAAAGTAAAAAAGAAATGATCTTATGAATGTGTCATAAACAATCGCTTGAAAACAAATAAAAAAAACTTTCGAATACATATATTAGGGTTCAGTTCATTAACATCACCGTATCTGACTTTCTCTGCTTTACTCAAACTTTCGTTTGCATGCTGAACTCGCTAACACTGGTCAGTTTTCCCAGAATTGGAAGACAAAATTGGACTGGTTCCTGTGGATGGACAGTATAAGTGGCTTTCAGCCAAGCTATTATGCAGACCGGAGAAACCTGGGTTAGACGCCCCCCCCCCCGCCTTCGGGCTTCCCTGGAGTCCTGCTCCTAATTATCTCTTTAATATCTCTTTATCTTCCAGCCCCTGCTTCCTGACCGGATGGTGATATCTGAAGCACTCAGCGGCAACCAGACAGCCAGAGGGGAACGCGAGCCATCCATGCAGGTGGCGTAACCGTCCATCCTCACCCCCCCCGCAGGCGATTACTCGACCACGACCACGACCTCCGACCCCACCCCCCGCACCAAAATCCACAACCCTACCCTCGGAACAAAATAAAACAAATTTGCTTGAATCTCACGCTGCCTTTTTTTTGTAATTGACGCAATAGGCGAAGGGGAGGGATCTCATTTCTGGTGCCTGACGGGGGGGGAGGGGGGAGGGGCCGGGAAAATTGGAGAGGAGAGAAGAGGGGGCAGAGGGCATCTCAGTGTATCTGTGTGTGTGCGTGCGTGCATCTTTGAGGATACTCAAAGATCGGGCGCGACAGAGCATGTATGTAGTCAAGCCGGACCAATTCACCACGTCTCTGTCTCTTGTCTCTCTGTTTCTGTTTCTCTATTTCTCTCTGTGTGTCTCTCTTTGTCTCTGTCTGTCTGTCTGTCTTTCTGTCTGTCTGTCTGTCTGTCTGTCTGTCTCTCTCTCGTTTGAATTCTCTCTCCCGCCCGCCCGCCCGCCCGCACTCCCTCCCTCCTTTTCCTCTCGACTTGCCAGTCAATCCTGGGGCTTGAGCTACTGTACTGGCGCTCCAACACACAACGGTCCCACTCCGAGCCTGCCTGCCTGCCTGCCTGCCTATGCATGGGCCCCATACTCCAACGAGGCACATCATCATCCCCACCCCACCCCTTCTCTGAAAAGAAGGCAGTCTCTCTCGGGGCCAGCCAGCCTGGGCCGGTTTTCTCAGTCAGTCAGTGCGTGGTTTGTTTGTTCTTTTTTTTCCCCCATGCATTTCATGAGAGAAAACTGCAATTCACAAAACCACCACTAGATGGCGCGCGTTCGCCGTCGACAAGGTGGATGGGGCGGCGGGAGGGGCAAAACACGGGTCGGGTCAGTCACTCACTCAGTCAGTCAGTCCTCACCTACCCGGCAGTGGGGAGTGAGAGTTCTGACATACACATACAT
>NW_012305809.1:0-2788 GCF_000151885.1 Dipodomys ordii
CGCAGTGTCCCGCTCTGTCCTACCTGTGTCCCCGGAAGTGTCCCGCTGTGTCCCCTGATGTGTCCTGATGTGTCTACTGATTTGTTCCTGCTGTATCCCGCTGTGGCCCACTCTGTCCCCGCTGTATCGAGGCTGTGTCCCGATGGGTCCCGCTGTGTCCTCGATGTGTCCAGCGCTGTGTACCGTCTGTCCACCGCTGTGTCCCGCTGTGTCCCCCGCTCTGTCCCCCTTTGTCTACCGCTGTGTCCCGCTGTTTCCCCCGCTGTGTCCCGCTGTGTCCTCGCTGTGTCCCCCTCTGTCTCCCGCTCTGTCCCACGCTGTGTCTCACGCTTTGTCCCCGATGTGTCCCACTGAGTTCCGCTTTGTCCCGCTGTGATACCACTGTGTCCCGTTGTGTCCACAGCTGTGTAGCACGCTGTGTAACGCTGTGTCCCCGCTGTATCGACGCTGTGTCCCGCTGTGTCCCGCAGTGTCCCCCGATGTGTCCCCCGTTGTGTCCTTGCTGTGTTCCCCGCTGTGTCCCGCTGTGTCCTCGCTGGGTCCCCCGCTGGGTCCCACTATGTCCCCCGCTGTGTCCCGCTGTGTCCCGCTCTGTCCCTGTTGTGTCCCGCTGTGACCTGCTGTGTCCTCGCTGTGTCCCCCGCTGTCTCCCGCTCTGTCCCCCGCTACGTCTCACGATTTGTCCTCGCTGTGTCCCACTGTGTCCAGCTCTGCCCCCACTGTGTCCCGTTGTGTCCACAGATGTGAACCACGCTGTGTAACACTGTATCCCCGCTGTATCGACGCTGTGTCCCGCTGGGTCCCGCTGTGTCCTCGCTGTGTTCCCCACTGTGTCCCGCAGTGTCCCCCGCTGTGTCCCCCGCTGTTTCCTCGTTGTGTCCCCCACTGTGTCCCGCTGTGTCCTCGCTGGGTCCTCCGCTGTGTCCCGCTGTTTTCCCCGCTGTGTCCCGCTGTATCCCGCTCTGTCCCGCTCTGTCCCTGCTGTGTCCCGCTGTGTACTGCTGTGTCCTCGCTGTGTCCCCCGCTGTCTCCCGCTCTGTCCCGCTGTGCCCCCACTGTGTCCCCTTGTGTCCACAGATTTGTATCACACTGTGTAACGCTGTATCCCCGCTGTATCGACGCTGGGTCCCGCTGGGTCCTCGCTGTGTTCCCTGCTGTGTCCCGCTGTGTCCTGCTGTGTCCTCGGTGTGTCCCCCGCTGTCTCCCGCTCTGTCCCCCGCTTCGTCTCACGAGTTGTCCTCGCTGTGTCCCACTGTGACCCGCTGTGTCCCGCTGTGCCCCCACTGTGTCCCGTTGTGTCCACAGATGTGTACCACGCTGTGTAAGGCTGTATCCCAGCTGTATCGACACTGTGTCCCACTGGGTCCCGCTGGGTCCTCACTGGGTCGACCGCTGTGTCCCGCTGTTTCCACCGCTGTGTCCCGCTGTGTCCTCCGCTTCTCCCCCTGTGTCCACCGCTATGTCCCGCTGTTTCCCCCGCTGTGTCCCGCTGTGTCCTCGCTGTGTCCCCCGCTGTCTCCCGCTCTGTCCCCCGCTGTGTCTCACGCTTTGTCCCCGCTGTGTCCCACTGTGTTCCGCTGTGTCCCGCTGTGCCCCCACTGTGTCCCGTTGTGTCAACAGCTGTGTACCATGCTGTGTAACGCTGTATCCCTGCTGTATCGATGCTGTGTCCCGCTGTGTCCCTCAGTGTCCCCCGCTATGTCCCCCGCTGTGTCCTCGCTGTGTTCCCCGCTGTGTCCCGCTGTGTCCTTGCTGGGTCCCCCGCTGGGTCCCGCTGGGTCCCCCGCTGTGTCCCGCTGTGTCCTGCTCTGTCCCTGCTGTGTCCCGCTGTGTCCTGCTGTGTTCTCGCTGTGTCCCCCACTGTCTCCCGCTCTGTCCCTCGCTGTGTCTCACGATTTGTCCTCGCTGTGTCCCACTGTGTCCCGCTCTGTCCCCACTGTGTCCCGTTGTGTCCACAGATGTGAACCACGCTGTGTAACGCTGTATCCCCGCTGTAGCGACGCTGTGTCCCGCTGGGTCCCGCTGTGTCCTCGCTGTGTTCCCCGCTGTGTCCCGAAGTGTCCCCCGCTGTGTCCTCCGCTGTGTCCTCACTGTGTCCCCCACTGTGTCCCGCTGTGTCCTCGCTGGGTCCTCCGCTTTGTCCCGCTGTGTCCCCCGCTGTGTCCCGCTGTGTCCCGCTCTGTCCCGCTCTGTCCCTGCTGTGTCCCGCTGTGTACTGCTGTGTCCTCCCTGTGTCCCCCGCTGTCTCCCACTCTGTCCCCCGCTGTGTCGCACGATTTGTCCTCGCTGTGTCCCACTGTGTCCCGCTCTGTCCCGCTGTGCCCCCACTGTGTCCCGTTGTGTCCACAGATGTGTACCACGTTGTGTAAGGCTGTATCCCAGCTGTATCGACGCTGTGTCCCGCTGGGTCCCGCTGGGTCCTCGCTGGGTCCACCGCTGTGTCCCGCTGTTTCCACCGCTGTGTCCCGCTGTGTCCCCCGCTCTCTCCCCCTGTGTCCACCGCTGTCTCCCGCTCTGTCCCCCGCTGTGTCTCACGCTTTGTCCCCGCTGTGTCACACTGTGTTCCGATGTGTCCCGCTGTGCCCCCACTGTGTCCCGTTGTGTCCACAGCTGTGTACCATGCTGTGTAATGCTGTGTCCCCGCAGTATCGACGCTGTGTCCCGCTGGGTCCCGCGGTGTCCTCGCTGTGTTCCCCGCTGTGTCCCGCTCTGTCCCTGCTGTGTGCCACTGTGCCATGCTGTGTCCTAGCTGTGTCCCCTGCTGTCTCCCTCTCTGTCCCCCGCTTGA
>NW_012305810.1:0-2788 GCF_000151885.1 Dipodomys ordii
GATGAGTCCCCTCTGTGTCCCCGCTGTGTCCAGCTGTGTACTCGCTGTGTCCTCCGCTGTCTCCTGCTTTGTCCCACGATGTGTCCTACTGTGTCCCAATGTGTCCCTGCACTGTCCCCCGCTGTGTCCTGCTGTGTCCCGCTGTTTCCCCCGCTGTGTCCTGCTGGGTCCAGCTGTGTCCCCGCTGTGTCTCTGCTGTGTCCCTCTCTGTCCCCCGCTGTGTCCCCGCTGTGTCCCCTGTGTCCCCCGCTGTGTCCCACTGTGTCCCCCGCTGTGTCCCGCTGTGTCCACTGCTGTGACCCCGTTGTGCCTTGCTGTGTCCCGCTGTGTCCCCCACTGTCCCCCGCTGTGTCCTTGCTGTGTCCCTCTGTGTCCCGCTGTGTCCCCCAGTGTCCCCAGCTGTGTCCCGCTGTGTCACCGCTGTGTCCCGCTGTGTCCTCGCTGTGTCCCCCGCTGTGTCCTTCTTTGTCCCTGCTGTGTACCCCGCTGTGTCCCGCTGTGTTCCCCACTGTGTCCCGCTGTGTCCCCTGCTGTGTCCCCACTGTGTCACGCTGTGTTTCGCTGTGTCCGGCTGTGTCCTCGCTCTGTCTCCCTCAGTGTCTAGCTGTGTCACGCTCTGTCCCTTCTGTGTCCCTCTGTGTCCAGCTCTGTCCCCGCTGTGTGTCCGCTGTGTCCCGCTGTGTACCCTTCTGTGTCCAGCTGTGTCCCCTCTGTGTCCTCCTGTGTCCATTCTCTGTCCCACGCTGTCCACCGCTGTGTCCCCTGGCTGTGTCCCGCAGTGTCCCTGCTGTGTCCCGCTGTGTCCTACTGTGTCCCGTGGTGTCCTGCTTTTTTCCCTCTATGTCCCCTGCTGAGTCCCCTCTGTGTCCCCGCTGTGTCCAGCTGTGTGCTCGCTGTGTCCTCCGCTGTCTCCCGCTTTGTCCCACGCTGTGTCCTACTGTGTCCCACTGTGTCCCTGCTGTGTCCCCCGCTGTGTCCCGCTGTGTCCCACTGTGTCCCCCGCTGTGACCTGCTGTGTCCAGCTGTGTCCCCGCTGAGTCCCCGCTGTGTCCTGCTGTGTCCCCCGCTGTGTCCTGCTTGGTCCCGCTGTGTCCTCCGCTGTGTCCCGCTGTGTCCCCGCAAGTTCACCGCTGTTTCACGCTGTGTCCTGCTGTGTTCCGTGGTGTCCCGCTTTGACCCCCGCTGTGTCCCGCTGTGTCCACTGCTGGGTCCCTGCTGTGTCCCGCTGTGTCTCGCTGTTTCCAGCTGTGTCCTCGCTTTGTCCCATGCTGTGTTCCGCTGTGTCCTCCCTGTGTCCCCCGCTGTGTCCCGCTGTGTCCCCCGCTGTGCCCCGCAGTGTCCCGCTGTGTCCCGCTGTGTCCCGCTGTGTCCTCGCTGTGTCCCACTGTGTCCCCGCTGTTTCCCCGCTGGGTCCTGCTGTGTCCCGCTGGGTCCCGCTGGGTCCCCCGCTTTGTCCCGCTGTGTCCCCGCAGTGTCCCCGCTGTGTCGTGCTGTGTCCCGCTGTGTCCCACTGTGTCCTGTGGTGTCCCGATTTGTCCCCCGCTATGTCCCATGCTGAGTCCCCTCTGTGTCCCCGCTGTGTCCCGCTGTATCCCCCGCTGTGTCCCGCTGTGTCCCGCTGTGTCCTGCTGGGTCCCGCAGTGTCCCCGCCGTGTCCTCACTGTGTCCCACGGTGTCCCCCGCTGTGTCCCCCTGTTTCCCCGCAGGTTCACCGCTGTTTCACGCTGTGTCCCGCTGTGTTCCCTGGTGTCTCGCTTTGTCTCACGCTGTGGCCCCCCTGAGCCACCTCTGTGTCCCCGCTGTTTCCCGCTGTGTCCTCGCTGTGTCCGCCTCTGTCTCCTGCTCTGTCCACCGCTGTGTCTCACGCTTTGTCCCCGCTGTGTCCCGCTGTGTCCCGCTCTGTCCCCCACAGTGTCTCCCGCTGAGTCCTCTATGTGTCGCCACTGTGTCCCGCTGTGTCCTCGCTGTGTCCCCTGCTATCTCCCGCTTTGTCCCATGCTGTGTCCCGCTGTGTCCCGCTGTGTCCTCGCTGTGTCCCCGGCTGTGTCCTGCTGTGTTCCCGCTGTGTCCCAAGCTGTGTCCCGCTGTGTCCCGCTGTGTGCCCCGCTGTGTCATGCTGGGTGCCGCTGTGTCCCCGCTGTGTCCCCGCTGTGTCCTCGCTGTGTCCCGCTGTGTCTACTGCTGTGTCCCCACTGTGTCCCGCTGTGTCTCGCTGTGTCCCGCTGTGTCCTCGCTTTTTCCCACGCTGTGTTCTGCTGTGTCCTCGCTGTGTCCCCCGCTGTGTCCCGTTGTGTACCCAGCTGTGTACCCCGCTGAGTCCCGCTGTGTCCCCGCTGTATCGACGCTGTGTCCCGCTTGGTCCCGCTGTGTCCTCGCTGTGTTCCCCGCTGTGTCCCGCTGTTTACCCCTCTGTGTCACCCGCTGTGTCCCGCTGTGTCCCGCTGTGTACTGCTGTGTCCCCCGCTGAGTCCCGCTGTGTCCCCGCTGTGTCCCAATGTGTCCTCACTGTGTCCCGCGCTGGGTCCTGCTGTGTCCCCCCTGTGTCCCCCGCTGTGTCCCGCAGTGTCCCGCTGTGTTTCCTGCTGTGTCCTCTGCTCTGTCCCACTGTGTCCCCCTCTGTGTCCTGCTGTGTCCTGCTGTGTCCCCCCTGTGTCCCCCGCAGTGTCCTGCTGTGTCGTCGCTGTGTCCCCAGCTGTGTCCCGCTGTGTCCACACTGTGTTCCCCGTGTGTCCCGCTGTGTACCCCGCTGTGTCCCGCTGTGTCACGCTGTGTCCTGCTCTTTCTCCAC
>NW_012305811.1:0-2788 GCF_000151885.1 Dipodomys ordii
AGCGGGGACACAGCGGACACAGCAGGACACAGTGGGGGACACAGCGGGACACAGTGGGGGACCCAGTGAGGACACAGCGGGACACAGCAGGGGACACAGCGAGGACACAGCGGGGGACACAACGGGGGACAAAAGCGGGACACAGCTGGGAACACAGCGAGGACACAGCAAGACACAGCGGGGGACACAGCGAGGACACAGCGTCGATACAGCGGGGACACAGGGTTACACAGTGTGGTACCCAGCTGTGGACACTACGGGACAGAGTGGGGGCACAGCGAGACACAGCGCGACACAGCGAGGACACAGCGGGACACATTGGTGACACAGCGGGGAAAACAGCAGGACAAAGCAGCGGACACAGCGGGGGACACAGCGCGACACAGCAAGATATAGCATGGACACAGCAGTAGACACATCGGGACATAGCGGGGGACACAGCTGGGGACACAACGGGACACAGCGGTGGACACAGCGAGGACACAGCAGGACCCACTGGGACCCAGCGGGGAAAAAGCGAGGACACAGCAGGACACAGCGGGGGACACAGCGAGGACACAGCGGGGGACACAGCGGGACACAGCGGGGACCACAACGAGGACACAGCGGAACCCAGCGGGACACAGCGTCGATACAGCGGGCACACAGCGTTACACAGCGTGGTACTCAGCTGTGGACACAACGGGACACAGTGGGGGCACAGCCGGACACAGCGGGACACAGTGGGACACAGCGGGGACAAAGCGTGAGACACAGCGAGGGACAGAGCGGGAGACATCGGGGGACAAAGCGAGGACACAGCGGGACACAGCCGGACACAGCGTCGATACAGCGGGGACACAGCGTTACACAGCGTAGTACACATCTGTTTACACAACGGGACACAGTGGGGGCACAGCCGGACACAGCGGGACACAGTGGGAAACAGCGGGGACAAAGCGTGAGACACAGCAGGGGACAGAGAGGGAGACAGCAGGGGACACAGCGAGGAAACAGCGGGACACAGCAGGGGACACTGCGGGACACAGTGTGGGACAGAGCGAGGGACACAGCGAGACACAGCGGGGACAAAGCTGGACACAGCGGGGTACACAGAGGGACACAGCAGGGACACAGCGGGGAAACAGCGTGACACAAAAGGACACAGCTGGACACAGCGGGATACACAGCGGGACACAGCGGGCACACAGCGGGGACACAGCGGGACACAGCGGGACACAGCGGGGACACAGCGGGACACAGTCGGACACAGCGGGACACAGTGGGGAACACAGCTGGACACAGCAGGGGACCCAGCAAGGACACAGCGGGACACAGCGGGAAACACTGCGAGGTCACAGCGGGGGACAAAGCGGGACAACACGGGACACAGTGTGACACAGTGGGACACAGCGGGACAAAGCGGGCGACACATTGAGACACAGCGGGGGACACAGCAGCAGGGGACAGAGAGGGGACACAGCGGGACACAGCAGGGGACCCAGAGGGGTACACAGCGGGACACAGCCGGAAACACAGCGCGGACACAGCGGGACACACCGGGACACAGCGTCAATACAGCGGGGACAGAGAGGGTCACAGCAGGGACACAGGAGGACACAGCGGGACACAGCGGGGGACACAGCAGGACACAGCGGGGACACAGCGGGACACAGCGGGACACAGCGGGGACACAGTGGAACACAGCGTGGGACACAGCAGGACACAGCAGGACACAGCGGGACACAGCGGCGACATAGAAGGGACACAGCAGGGACACAGCGGGGACACAGCGGGGGACACAGCGGGACACAACGGGGAACACAGCGAGGACACAGCGGGACCCAGCAGGACACAGCGTCGATACAGTGGGGACACAGCAGGACACAGCGGGGTACACAGCTGGGGACACAAAGGGACACAACGGGGGACACAGCGAGGACAAGCGGGACACAGCGGGACACAGCGAGGACACTGCGGGAACATAGTGGGACACAGCGGGGACACAGAAAGAACACATCGGGACACAGCTTGGGATACACGGAGGACACAGCTGGACACAGTGGGGGACACAGCGAGGACACAGCGGTACAATGGGGTGCGGGATACAGCGGGGGACAAAGCGGGAGACAGCGGGGGACACAGCGAGGACACAGCGGGACACAGTTGTGACACAGAGGGGACTCAGTGGGGGACACAGCGGGGGACAAAGCAGGACACCACGGGACAGTGTGACACAGCGGGACACAGCGGGGACACTGCACGGACACAGTGGTACAAAGCGGGGGACACAGCGGGGACTCAGCGGGGGACACAGCGGGGGACAAAGCGGAACACCACGGAACACAGCGGGTCACAGCGGGAAACAGTGGTGACCCTGCGGGGACACAGAGGGACCCAGTGGGGGACACAGCGGGACACAGCGGGGACTCACCTGGGGACACAGCGAAGGACAAACTGGGACACCACGGGACACAGTGGGACACAGCAGGACACAGCGGGGACACTGCGGGAACATAGCGGGACACAGCAGGGGACACAGGGGGACACAGCGGGACATAGCAGGGACAGAGCGGGACACAGCGCGACACAGCGGGGGACACAGCGGAACACAGCGGGGGACAGAGCGAGGACACAGCAGGACACAGCGGGGAACACAGCGAGGACACAGCGGGGGACACAGCGGGGGACACAGCGGGACACAGCGGGGAACACAGCGAGGACCCAGCGGGACCCAGCGGGACACAGCATCGATACAGCTGGCACACAGCATTACACAGCGTGGTACAGAGCTGTGGACACAACGGAC
>NW_012305812.1:0-2787 GCF_000151885.1 Dipodomys ordii
ATCATGTCGCCGCTGTGTCCCGCTGTGTCCTGCTGTGTCCTCGCTGTGTCCCACGCTGTGTTCCGCTGTGTCCCCCGCTGTGTCCCGCTGTGTCCCGCTGCGTCCCCGCTGTGTCCCGCTGTGTCCTCGCTGTGTCCCCAGCTGTGTACCCCACTGTGTCCCGCTGTGTCCCTGCTGTATCGACGCTGGGTCCCACTGGGTCCCGCTGTGTCCTCCCTTTGTCCCCCGCTGTGTCCCGCTGTGTCCGGCACTGTGTCCCGCTGTGTCTACTGCTGTGTCCCCGCTGTGTCCTGCAGTGTCCAACTGGGTTTCTGCTGTATCCACGCTGGGTCTCGCTGGGTCCTGCTCTGTCATCCCTGTGTCCCCGCTGTGTCCCGCTGTGTCCCCCGCTGTGTCTCTGCTGTGTCCCCGCTGTGTCCCCGCTGTGTCCTGCTTTGTCCCGCTGTGTACTGCTGTGTCCCCTGCTGAATCCCACTGTGTCCCAATGTGTCCTCGCTCTGTCCCCCGCTGTGTCCCGCTGTGTCCTCCCTGTGTCCCCCGCTGGTCCCGCTGTGTCCCGCTGTGTCCCCGCTGTGTGCCCGCTGTGTCCCGCTGTGTACCCCGCTGTGTCCAGCTGTGTCACCGCTTTGTCTCGCTGTGGCCACTCTCTGTCTCCGCTGTCCCCTGCTGTGTCCCCCGCTGTGTCCCGCTGTGTCCCGCTGTGTCCCCCGCTTTGTCCTGCTGTGTCCCGCAGTGCTCCCGCTGTGTCCCGCTGTGTCACACTGTGTCCCGTGGTGTCCCACTTTGTCCCACGCTGTGTCCCCCGCTGAGTCCCCTCTGTGTCGCCTCTGTGTCCCCCTGTGTCCTCGCTGTGTCCCCTGCTGTCTCCCGCTTTGATTCCCGCTGTGTTCCGCTGTGTCCCGCTGTGTCCCCGCTGTGTCCCCAGATGTGTCCCGCTGTGTCCCGCTGTGTACCCCGCTGTGTGCTGCTATGTTCCCGCAGTGTCCCCGCTGTGTCCCGCTGTGTCCCGCTGTGTCCTCGCTGTGTCCCCAGCTGTGTACCCCACTGTGTCCCGCTGTGTCCTTGCTGTATCGACGCTGGGTCCCGCTGGGTCCCGCTGTGTCCTCCCTTTGTCCCCCGCTGTGTCCCGCTGTGTCCAGCACTGTGTCCCGCTGTGTCTACTGCTGTGTCCCCGCTGTGTCCCGCTGTGTCCAGCTGGGTCCCTGCTGTATCCACGCTGGGTCCCGCTGGGTCCTGCTCTGTAATCCCTGTGTCCCCCGCTGTGTCCCGCTCTGTCCCCCGCTGTGTCTCTGCTGTGTCCCCGCTGTGTCCCGCTTTGTCCCGCTGTGTACTGCTGTGTCCCCCACTGAATCGCGCTGTGTCCCAATGTGTCCCAATGTGTCCTCGCTCTGTCCCCCGCTGTGTCCCGCTGTGTCCTCCCTGTGTCCCGCTGTGTCCCGTTGTGTCCCCCGCTGTGTTCCCCGCTATGTCCCGCTGTGTCCCCCGCTGTGTCCCACTGTGTCCTTGCTGTGTCCCATGCTGTGTGCCGCTGTGTCCTCGATGTGTCCCCCGCTGTGTCCCACTGTGTCCTGCTGTGTCACGCTGTTTCTCCACTGCGTCCCCGCTGTGTCCCTCTGTGTATCCCGCTGTGTCCAGCTTTTTCCCCGCTGTGTCTCGCTGTGTCCCACTCTCTGTCCCCCACTGTGTCCCGCTCTGTCCCCCTCTGTGTCCCGCTGTGTCCCCCGCTGTGTCCCACTGTGTCCCCGCAGTGTCACTGCTGTTTCCTGCTGTGTCCCGCTGTGTTCCGTGGTGTCCCTCTTTGTCTCCCGCTGTGTCCCCCGCTGAGACCCCGCTGTGTCAATGCTGTGTCCCCCTGTGTCCTGGCTGTGTCCCCCGCTGTCTCTAGCTCTGTACCCCGCTGTGTCTCACACTTTGTCCCCGCTGTGTCCCACTGTGTCCCGCTGTGTCTCGCTGTGCCCCCACTGTGTCCCTGCAGTGTCACTGCTCTTTCCTGCTGTGTCCCGCTGTGTTCCGTGGTGTCCCTCTTTGTCTCCCGCTATGTCCCCCGCTGAGACCCCGCTGTGTCAACGATGTGTCCCCCTGTGTCCTGGCTGTGTCCCCCGCTGTCTCCAGCTCTGTACCCCACTGTGTCTCACTCTTTGTCCCCGTTGTGTCCCACTGTGTCCCGCTGTGTCTCGCTGTGCCCCCACTGTGTCCCCGCTGTGTCCCTTCTGTGTCCCTGCTGTGTCGCCGCTGTGTCGCCGCTGTTTCCTGCTGTGTCCTCGCTTTGTCCCACGCTGTGTTCCGCTGTGTCCCCCGCTGTGTCCCGCTGTGTCCCGCTGTGTCCCCGCTGTGTCCCGCTGTGTCCCCCGCTGTGTCCCGCTGTGTCCTGCTTTGTCCCTGCTGTGACCCTCTCTGTCCCTGCTGTATTGACGCTGTGTCCCGGTGTGTCCCACTGTGTCCGCACTCTGTTCCCGGCTGTGTCCCGCTGTGTACCCCTCTGTGTCCCCCGCTGTGTCTCGCTGTGTTGCCTACTGTGTCCCGCTGTGCCCCTGCAGTGTCCCCGCTGTGTCCCACTGTGTCCCACTGTGTCCCGTGTTGTCCCGCTTTGTCCCCCGCTGTGACATCGCAGTGTTTCCCGCTGTGTCCCGCTGTGTCCTCGCTGTGTTCCCCGCTGTGTCCCGCTGTGTCCCCCGTTGTGTCCACCGCTGTGTCCTCACTGTGTCCCCCGCTGTGTCCCGCTATGTCTTCGCTGAGTCCCCCGCTGTGTCCCGCTGTTGTCTTCTTGCTTGTGTCCCGCTGTGTCCC
>NW_012305813.1:0-2787 GCF_000151885.1 Dipodomys ordii
AGGGGGGGTAGTCGATTCGGTATTTGGGAAAAAAACGGTGTCAACACGGGAATGATAGGCGATGTGAGTAAGGTGATTGCAGAGTTGAATCGTAAAACCGGTGAGGAGGTAGGGCTAAGATTAAGGGGTCTACATTAATGGAAAAAAAGGGCGGAAACGAAAAATCCATTGAAAAGTTTATGTATAAAGATGAGCTCCAAAGTGGTACATAACCTCCCCCCGCCCCCCCCGCCTTCGGGCTTCCCTGGAGTCCTGCTCCTAATTATCTCTTTAATATCTCTTTATCTTCCAGCCCCTGCTTCCTGACCGGATGGTGATATCTGAAGCACTCAGCGGCAACCAGACAGCCAGAGGGGAACGCGAGCCATCCATGCAGGTGGCGTAACCGTCCATCCTCACCCCCCCCGCAGGCGATTACTCGACCACGACCACGACCTCCGACCCCCCCCCCGCACCAAAAACCACAACCCTACCCTCGGAACAAAATAAAACTTATTTGCTTGAATCTCACGCTGCCTTTTGTTTGGAATTGACGCAATAGGCGAAGGGGAGGGATCTCATTTCTGGTGCCTGACGGGGGGGGAGGGGGGAGGGGGCGGGGGAATTGGAGAGGAGAGAAGAGGGGGCAGAGGGCATCTCAGTGTATCTGTGTGTGTGCGTGCGTGCATCTTTGAGGAAACTCAAAGATCGGACGCGACAGAGCATGTATGTAGTTCAGCCGGACCAATTCACCATGTCTCTGTCTCTTGTCTCTCTGTTTCTGTTTCTCTATTTCTCTCTCTGTGTCTCTCTTTGTCTCTGTCTGTCTGTCTGTCTGTCTGTCTGTCTCTCCCTCTCTCTCTCTCTCTCTCTCTCTCTCTCGTTTGAATTCTCTCTCCCGCCTGCCCGCCCGCCCGCACTCCCTCCCTCCTTTTCCTCTCGACTTGCCAGTCAATCCTGGGGCTTGAGCTACTGTACTGGCGCTCCAACACACAACGGTCCCACTCCGAGCCTGCCTGCCTGCCTGCCTGCCTATGCATGGGCCCCATACTCCAACGAGGCACATCATCATCCCCACCCCACCCCTTCTCTGAAAAGAAGGCAGTCTCTCTCGGGGCCAGCCAGCCTGGGCCGGTTTTCTCAGTCAGTCAGTGCGTGGTTTGTTTGTTCTTTTTTTTCCCCCATGCATTTCATGAGAGAAAACTGCAATTCACAAAACCACCACTAGATGGCGCGCGTTCGCCGTCGACAAGGTGGATGGGGCGGCGGGAGGGGCAAAACACGGGTCGGGTCAGTCACTCACTCAGTCAGTCAGTCCTCACCTACCCGGAAGTGGGGAGTGAGAGTTCTGACATACACATACATATAGGTTGTTATGATTCATTATTATCATCATTTGCTTTTCCTCTGTCGTAGCCATGACGACAGGGAGGGGGGAGGGCGGGGTTTCGACCGCCAGCCGACGTGTTGCGGAGGGGGAGGGGGAGGAGTCGCTCGTTCCCTGGATAGATCCGTCTCCCCTCCTCTCCACCATTCTCTCCCTGCCCCCTCCCCCCACCCCCCCCCGCCTTCGGGCTTCCCTGGAGTCCTGCTCTTAATTATCTCTTTAATATCTCTTTATCTTCCAGCCCCTGCTTCCTGACCGGATGGTGATATCTGAAGCACTCAGCGGCAACCAGACAGCCAGAGGGGAACGCGAGCCATCCATGCAGGTGGCGTAACCGTCCATCCTCACCCCCCCCCCGCAGGCGATTACTCGACCACGACCACGACCTCTGACCCCCCCCGCACCAAAATCCACAACCCTACCCTCGGAACAAAATAAAACAAATTTGCTTGAATCTCACGCTGCCTTTTGTTTGTAATTGACGCAATAGGCGAAGGGGGAGGGATCTCATTTCTGGTGCCTGACGGGGGGGGGAGGGGGGAGGGGGCGGGGGAATTGGAGAGGAGAGAAGAGGGGGCAGAGGGCATCTCAGTGTACCTCTGTGTGTGCGTGCGTGCATCTTTGAGGAAACTCAAAGATCGGACGCGACAGAGCATGTATGTAGTCCAGCCGGACCAATTCACCACGTCTCTGTCTCTTGTCTCTCTGTTTCTGTTTCTCTATTTCTCTCTCTGTGTCTCTCTTTGTCTCTGTCTGTCTGTCTGTCTGTCTGTCTGTCTCTCTCTCTCTCTCTCGTTTGAATTCTCTCTCCCGCCCGCCCGCCCGCCCCCCCGCCCGCACTCCCTCCCTCCTTTTCCTCTTGCCAGTCAATCCTGGGGCTTGAGTTACTGTACTGGCGCTCCAACACACAACGGTCCCACTCCGAGCCTGCCTGCCTGCCTGCCTGCCTATGCATGGGCCCCATACTCCAACGAGGCACATCATCATCCCCACCCCACCCCTTCTCTGAAAAGAAGGCAGTCTCTCTCGGGGCCAGCCAGCCTGGGCCGGTTTTCTCAGTCAGTCAGTGCGTGGTTTGTTTGTTCTTTTTTTCCCCCATGCATTTCATGAGAGAAAACTGCAATTCACAAAACCACCACTAGATGGCGCACGTTCGCCGTCGACAAGGTGGATGGGGCGGCGGGAGGGGCAAAACACGGGTCGGGTCAGTCACTCACTCAGTCAGTCAGTCCTCACCTACCCGGCAGTGGGGAGTGAGAGTTCTGACATACACATACATATAGGTTGTTATGATTCATTATTATCATCATTCGCTTTTCCTCTGTCGTAGCCATGTCGATGGGGAGGGGGGAGGCCGGGTTTGGACTGCCAGCCGACGTGTTGCGGAGGAGGAGGGGGAGGGGGAGGAGTCGCTCGTTCCC
>NW_012305814.1:0-2787 GCF_000151885.1 Dipodomys ordii
AGCTTCTCCTTCAGCTCCTCCAGATTCAGCTTCTTCAGCTTCTCCAGCTTCTCCTTCTGCCTGAAGTTCTCCTTCTGCTTCTTCAGATTCTTATGCTTCTGCTTCTCCTGCTTCTGCTTCTTCTGCTTCCCCTCCTTCTCTTTCTGCTTCTCCTTCTGTTTCTGCTTCTCCTTCTGCTTCTGCTTCTTGTCCTTCTCCTGTTTGTTCTGCTTATGCTTCTCCTGTTTCTGCATCTCCTGCTCCTCCTTCTGCTGCTCTTTCTGCTTCTCCTGCTGCTTTTCCTTCTCCTGCTCCTTCTTCTGCTTCTCTTTCTGCTTCTCCTTCTGTTTCTCCTTCTCCCTCACCTTCTCGTTCTTCTGCTTTTCCTTCTGCTTCTCCTTCTGCTTCTGCATCTTCTGCTTCTTCTGCTACTGCCTCTGCTTCTTCTGTTTCGTCTGCTTCTCCTTCTGCTTCTCCTTCTGCTTCTCCTTCTGCTTTTGCTTCTCTTTCTGCTTCTGCTTCTCCTTCTGCTTCTCCAGATTCTGCTTCTTCTGCTTCTCCTTCTGCTTCAAGTTCTGCTTCTGCTTCTCCTGCTGTTGCTTCTTCTGCTTCTCCTGCTTCTCTTTCTACTTTTCCTTCTGTTTCCACTTCTCCTTCTGCTTCTGCTTCTTCTCCTTCTTCTGTTTCTTCTGTTTCTGCTTCTCCTGCTTCTGCTTCTCCTGCTTCTCGTTCTGCTTCTCTTTCTGCTTCTACTTCTCCTTCTTCTGCTTCTCCTTATGCTTCTGCTTCTCCTTCTGCTTCACTTTCTCCTTCTGCCTCTCATTCTGCTTCTGCGTCATCTGTTTCTTCTGCTTCTCTTGCTTCTGCTTCTCCTGCTTCTCCTACTTCTCGTGATGTTTTTCCTTCTGCGTCTCTTTCTGCTTCAGCTTATCCTTTTGCTTCTCCTACTCCTAATCCTTCTCTTTCGCCTTCTCCTTCTTGTTCTTCTGCTTGTCCTGGTGCTTCCGCTTCTGCATATTCTACTATTTCTGTTTCTTCTGCTTCTGCTTCAGATTGTGCTTCTTCTGTTTCTCATTCTGCTTCAGATTCAGCTTCTGCTTCTTCGGCTTCTCCTGTTTCTTCTGATTCTGCTTCGCCTTCTTCTTCTGCTTCTCCTGCTTCTCTTTCTGCTTCTCCTTCTCCTTCTCCTTCTCCTTCTGCTCCTTCTTCTGCTCTTCTCCTTCTTCTGTTTCTTTTGCTACTGTTTCTTCTGCTTCTTCTTCTTCTGTTTCTTGTGATTCTACTTCGACTTCTCCTTCTTCTCCTCTTTCTGCTTCTACTTCTGCTTCTTCTGATTCTCCTGTTTCTCGTTCTTCTTCTCCTTCTGTTTCTGCTTCTCTTTCTGCTTCAACTTCTCCTTCTGCTGCTCCTTCTCCTTCTCCTTCTTCTGCTTCTCCCACTGCTTCTGCTTCTGCTTCTTTTGCTTATTCTTTTTCTCCTGCTTCTGCTTCTCCTGCTTCTGCTTCTTCTGCTTCTACTGCTTCTCCTTATGCTTCTTCTTATGCTTCTCCTTATGCTTCTCCTTATGCTTCAGGTTCTGCTTCTGCTTCTGCTTCTTGTCCTTCTCCTGTTTCTTCTGTTTCTGCTTCTCCTGTTTCTGCATCTCCTGTTTCTCCTTCTGCTGCTCTTTCTGCTTCTCCTGCTGCTTTTCCTTTTCCTGCTCCTTCTTCTGCTTCTCTTTCTGCTTCTCCTTCTGTTTCTCCTTGTCCTTCTCCTTCTCGTTCTTCTGCTTTTCCTTCTGCTTCTCCTTCTGCATCTTCTGCTTCTTCTGCTACTGCCTCTGCTTCTTCTGTTTCTTCTGCTTCTCCTTCTGCTTTTGCTTCTCTTTCTGCTTCTGCTTCTCCTTCTGCTTCTCCAGGTTCTGCTTCTTCTGTTTCTCCTGCTTCTCATTCTGCTTCAGGTTCTGCTTCTCCATTCGGCTTCTTCTGCTTCTGCTTCTCCTGCTGCTGATTCTTCTGCTTCTCCTGCTTCTCTTTCTGCTTTTCCTTCTGTTTCTGCTTCTCCTTCTGCTATTGCTTCTTCTCCTTCTTCTGTTTCTTTTGCTTCTGCTTCTCCTGCTTCTCCTTCTCATGCTTCTCGTTCTGCTTCTCTTTCTGCTTCTCCTTCTCCTTCTTATGCTTCTCCTTCTGCTTCTGCTTCTCCTTCTGCTTCTGCTTCAATTTCTCCTTCTGCTTCTCATTCTGCTTCTGCGTCTTCTGTTTCTTCTGCTTCTCCTGCTTCTGCTTCTCCTACTTCTCCTACTTCTCGTGCTGCTTCTCCTTCTGCTTCTCTTTCTGCTTCTGCTTATCCTTTTGCTTCTCCTACTCCTAATCCTTCTGTCTCGCCTTCTCCGTCTTCTTCTTCTGCTTCTCCTACTGCTTCTGCTTCTGCTTATTCTACTATTTCTGTTTCTTCTGCTTCTGCTTCAGATTGTGCTTCTTCTGTTTCTCCTTCTGCTTCAGATTCTGCTTCTGCTTCTTCGGCTTCTCCTGTTTCTTTTGCTTCTGCTTCTCCTGCTTCTTCTACTTCTCCTGCTTCTCTTTCTGCTTCTCCTTCTGCTTCTGCTTCTCCTTCTGCTTCTGCTCCTCTCCTTCTTCTGTTTCTTTTGCTTCTGTTTCTTCTGCTTCTTCTTCTTCTGTTTCGTCTGATTCTACTTCTGCTTCTCCTTCTTCTCCTCTTTCTGCTTTTCCCTCTGCTTCTTGTGATTCTCCTGCTTCTCCTTCTTGTTCTCCTTCTGTTTCTGCTTCTCTTTCTGCTTCTGCTTCTCTTTCTGCTGCTCCATCTCCTTCT
>NW_012305815.1:0-2787 GCF_000151885.1 Dipodomys ordii
CCTTCTCCTTCTCCATCTCTGCTTCTCCTGCTTCTCATCAGCATCATCTCTGACTACTCCTTCTGCTGCTCTCTACATCTGCTTCTCCATCTCTGCTTCTCCCTCTGATTCTGCTTCTTTTGCTTATCTTTTTCTTCTGCTTCTGCTTCTCCTGCTTCTGCTTCTTCTGCTTCTACTGCTTCTCCTTCTCCTTCTCCTTCTTCTTCTTCTTCTTCTTCTTCTTCTTCTTCTTCTTCTTCTTCTTCTTCTTCTTCTTCTTCTTCTTCTTCTTCTTCTTCTTCTTCTTCTTCTTCTTCTTCTTCTTCTTCTTCTTCTTCTACTTCTTCTCTTTCTGCTGCTTCTGCTTTTCCTGCTTCTTCTTCTTCTTCTACTGCTTCTCTTTCTGCTTCTCATTCTATTTCTGTTTCTCCTTCTGCTTCTCCTATTGTTTCTACAGCTCTTCCTTCTCCTTCTACTTCTCCTTCTCCTTCTGCTTCTGCTTCTTCTGCTTCTCCTGCTTCTCCTTCTGCATCTTCTTGTGCTTCTGCTTCTCCTTCTGCTGCTTCTTCTGCTTCTGTTTCTCCTTCTGCTTCTCCTTCTGCTTCTTCTGCTTCTCCTTCTGTTTCTCCTTCTCCTTCTCGTTCTTCTGCTTTTACTTTTGCTTCTCCTTCTGCTTCTGCTGCAACTGCTACTGCTTCTGCTTCTTCTGTTTCTTCCGATTCTCCTTCTCCTTTTGATTCTCTTTCTGCTTCTGCTTCTCCTTCAGCTTCTCATTCTGCTTCTCCAGATTCTGCTTCTTCTGCTTCTCTTGCTTCTCCTTCTGCTTCAGGTTCTGCTTCTGCTTCTTCGGATTCTTCTGCTTCTGCTTCTCCTGCTTCTGCTTCTTCTACTTCCCCTCCTTCTCTTTCTGCTTCTCCTTCTGTTTCTGCTTCTCCTTCTGCTTCTGCTTCTGCTTCTTGTCCTTCTCCTGTTTCTTCTGCTTCTGCTTCTCCTGCTTCTGCTTCTTCTGCTTTTCCTGCTTCTCTTTCTGCTTCTCCTTCTGCTTCTGCTCCTCCTTCTGCTTCTGCTCCTTCTATTTCTTCTGTTTTTTCTTCTTCTGCTTCTCCCGCTCTGCTTCTTCTGCTTCTCCTGCTTCTCGTTCTGCTTCTCTTCGTCGGCTTCTCTTTCTACTTCTCCTTCTGCTTCTTCTGATTCTGCTTCTTCTCCTTCTTCTTCTCCTTCTGCTTCTGCTTCTTCTGCTTCTCCTGCTACTCCTTCTGCATCTCCTTCTGCTTGTGCTTTTCCTTCTGCTTCTTCTTCTGCTTCTGCTTCTCCTTCTTCTGCTTCTCCGTCTGTTTCTGCTTCTTCTGTTTTTCCTGCTTTTCCTTCTGCTTCTCATTCTTCTTCTCCTTCTGTTTCTCCTTGTCGTTATTCTGCTATTCCTTCTGCTTCTCTATCTGCCTCTGCATCTTCAGCTTCTTCTGCTACTGCTTCTGCTTCTGCTTCTTCTGTTTCTTCTGCTTCTCTTTCTGCTTCTCCTTCTGCTTTTGCTTCTCTTTCTGCTTCTGCTTCTCCTTCTGGTTCTCCTTCTTCTCCAGATTCTGCTTCTTCTGCTTCTCCTGCTTCTCCTTCTGCTTCAGGTTCTGCTTCTGTTTCTTCTGCTTCTATTTCTGCTTCTCCTTCTGTTTCTGCTTCTCTTTCTGCTTCTGCTTCTTATCCTTCTTCTATTTCTTTTGATTCTGCTTCTCCTGCTTCTGCTTCTCCTGCTTCTCCTTCTGTTTCTCCTTATGCTTCTCCTTATGCTTCTCCTTCTTCTGCTTCTACTTCTGCTTCTGCTTCTCCTTCTGCATCTTCTTCTGTTTCAATTTCTCCTTCTTCTGCTTTTCATTCTGCTTCTGCTTCTCCTGCTTCTGCTTCTTCTGCTTCTCCTGCTTCTCCTTCTGCTTCTCTTTCTGCTTCTGCTTATCCTTCTGTTTCTCCTACTCCTAATCCTTCTCTTTCTCCTTCTCCTTCTTCTTCTTCTGCTTCTCCTGCTGCTTCTTCTTCTGCTTCTTCTGCTTTTTCTGTTCCTTCTGTTTCTGCTTCTCCTGCTTCTTCTTCTTCTGCTTCTCCTTCTTCTCCTTCTGCTTCTCCGTCTCATTCTCCTTCTCCATCAATTCCTCCTTCTTGTGCTTCTCTTTCTGCTTCTGCTACTGCTTCTCCTGCTTCTGATTCTGTTTCTCCTTCTGCTTCTCCTTCTGCTTCTCTTTCTGCTTCTTATTCTGCTTCTGCTCCTCCTACTCCTAATCCTTCTCTTTCTCCCTCTTCTTCTGCTTCTCGTTCTGCTTTTGCTTCTTCTGCTTGTTCGGTTTCTACTGCTTCTGCTTTTCCAGCTTCTGCTGCTTCTGCTTATCCTTCTGCTTCAGGTTCTTCTGATTCTTCAGCTTCTTCTGTTTCTTCTGCTTCTGCTTCTCCTGCTACTGCTTCTTCTGCTTCTTCTGCTTCTCTTTCTGCTTCTCGTTCTGCTTCTGCTTCTCCTTCTGCTCCTTCTCCTTCTTCTGTTTCTTCTTCTTCTTCTGCTTCTCCCGCTTCTGCTTCTCCTGCTTGTCCTTCTCCTTCTGCTTCTCCGTCTCCTTCTTCTGCTTCTCTTTCTGCTTCTGCTTCTTCTGATTCTCCAACTTCTCCTTCTCCTTCTGTTTCTGCTTCTCTTTCTCCTTCTGCATCTCCTTCTGCTTCACCTTCTGCTGCTCCTTCTCCTTCTTCTGTTTCTCCCTCTGCTTCTGCTTCTTATGGTTCTTCTTTTTCTTCTGGAAAATCCTTCTCCTGCTTCTGCTTCTTATGCTTCTACTG
>NW_012305816.1:0-2787 GCF_000151885.1 Dipodomys ordii
CTCAGCGGGGACATAGCAAGGTCACAGCGGGGAACACAGCGGGTCAAAGCAGTGTACACAGCAAGGGACACAGCGGGACACAGCGGGGTAACCCAGCGGGAACATCGGGAGGCCCAGCGAGGACACAGCAGGACAAAGTGGGGGACACAGACAGGATAACAGCTGTGGACACACCGGGGGACACAGCGGGACACAGCAGGGAACACAGCGAGGACACAGCAGGACCCAGCGTGGCACAGCGTCGATACAGCGGGGATACAGCGTTACACAGTGTGGTACACATCTGTGGACACAAGAGGACACTGTGGGGGCACAGCGGGACACAGCGGGACACAGTGGGACAAAGCGAAGACAAATCGTGAGATACAGCGGGGGACAGAGCGGGAGACAGCGGGGGACACAGGGAGGACACAGCAGGGCACAGCGGCACACAGCAGGGACAGAGCGGGACACAGCGGGACACAGCGGGGAACACAGCGAGGACACAGCGGGACACAGCGTCGATACAGCGGGGATACAGCTTTACACAGCGTGGTACACATATGTGGACATAACCGGACACAGTGGGGGCACAGCGGGACACAGCGGGACACAGTGGGACACAGCGAGGACAAATCGTGAGACAAAGCGGGGGACAGAGCGGGAGACAGCGGGGGACACATCGAGGACACAGCAGGACACAGCGGGACACAGCAGGGACAGAGCGGGACACAGCAGGACACAGTGGGACACAGCAGGGACAGAGCGGGACACAGCAGGACACAGTGGGGGACCCAGCGAGGACAAAGCGGGACACAGCGGGGGACCCAGCGCGGACACAGCCGGACACAGCGGGGTACCCAGCGAGGACACAGCGGGACACAGCGGGGGACATAGCGGGACACAGCGGAGGACCCAGCGAGGACACAGCGGGACACAGCGGGGGACAGAGCGGGAGACAGCGGGGGACACAGCGAGGACACAGAGGGACACAGCGGGGACACAGCGGGGACTCAGCTGGGGACACAGCGGGGGACAAAGCGGGACACCACTGACACAGCGGGACACAGCGTGAAACAGCGGTGACCCTGCGGGGACACAGCGGGACACAGCGGGACAGAGTGGGGGACACGGCGGGACACAGCGGGGGACAGAGCGTGAGACACAGCGAGACACATCAGAGACAAAGCTATACACAGCGGGGTACATAGAGGGACACAGCGGGGAAACAGCGGGGGACACAGCGGGACACAGCGGGGAACACAGCGAGGACACAGCGGGACACAGCAGGACACAGCATCGATACAGCGAGGACACAGTGGGACACAGCGGGGTACACAGCTGGGGACACAACGGGACACAGCGGGGGACACATTGAGGACACAGCAGGACACAGCGGGGGACACAGAGGGGACACAGCGGGACACAGCGGGGGACACAGCGATTACACATTTGGACACAGCGGAGACACAGCGGGACTCAGCGGGGGACACAGCAGTACACATCGGGACACAGCGGGACACAGCGGGGGACACAGAGGGGTACACAGCGGGACACAGCGAGGACACAGCGGGACACAGCGTCATTACAACGGGGCCACAGCGGGACAGAGTGGGGTACACAGCTGGGGACACAACGGGGCACAGCGGGGGACACAGCGAGGACACAGTGGGACACAGCAGGACACAGCGGGGACATTGCGGGAACATAGCGGGACACAGCGGGACACAGTAGGACAAGCTTGTGACCCAGCGGGGACACAGCGGGACACAGCGGGGGACACAGCTAGGACACAGCGAAACACAGCGTGACACAGTGGGGACACAGCAGGGGACACAGCGGGACACAGTGGGGGACACAGCGGGACACAGCGGGGTACACAGCAGGGACAAAGCAGGACACAGCGGGGGACACAGCGAGGACACAGCGGGACACAGCGGTGACAAAGCGGGACACAGCGGGGGACACAGCGAGGTCACAGCGGGACACAGCGGTTACAAAGCAGGACACAGCGGGGGACACAGCGGGACACAGCGTCGATAGAGCGGGGACAGAGTGGGACACAGCGACCCAGCGGGGACACAGCAAGGACACAGCGGGGGACACAGCGGGACACAGCGGGGGACACAGCGAGGGACACAGCGGGGGACACAGCGGGACACATTGGGGAACACAGAGAGGACACAGCAGGACCCAGCGATACACAGCGTCGATAAAGAGGGGACACAGCGGGACACAGCGGGGTCACTGCGGGACACAGTGGGGGACACAGCGGGACACAGCGGGACACAGCGGGAACGCAGCGGGACACAGCGGCACACGGCGGGGGACACAGCAGGACACAGAAGGGGACACAGTGGGGGAAACAGCTGGACACAGCGGGGAACACAGCGAGGACACAGTGGGACCCAGTGGGACACAGCGTCGATACAGCGGAGACACAGCGTTACACAGCATGGTACAAAGCTGTGGACACAACGGGACACAGTGGGGGCACAGCGGGACACAGCGGGACGCAGTGGGACAGCGGGGACAAAGCGTGAGACACAGCAGGGGACAGAGCTGGAGACAGCGGGGACACAGCGGGGACACAGCGGGACACAGCGAGGACACAGCGGGACAGAGCGGGACACTGCAGGGCACAGCGGGGGACACAGCGCGACACAGCGGGGGACACAGCGAGGACACAGCGGAACACAGAGTGAGACACAGTGAGGACACAGCCGGACACAGCGGGACACAGCGGGACACAGCCGGGACACAGCAGTGGACACAGTGTGACACAGCGGTGGACAGAGCGGAACACAG
>NW_012305817.1:0-2787 GCF_000151885.1 Dipodomys ordii
TCAGTTGTGTTCACAGCTGTGTACCACGCTGTGTAACGCTGTGTCCCTGCTGTATCGACGCTGTGTCGCCCTGGGTCCCGCTGTGTCCTCGCTGTGTTCCCCGCTGTGTCCCGCTGTGTCCGCCACTGTGTCCCGCTGTGTCTACGGCTGTGTCCCCGCCTTGTACCGCTGTGTCCTCGCTGTGTCCCGCTGTGTCCCGCTGTGTGCCAGCTGTGTCCTGCTGTGTCTCCCGCTTTGTCCCGCTGTGTCCCACTGTGTCCCCGCTGTGTCCCGCTGTGTCCCGCTGTGTCCCCGCTGTGTGCCCGCTCTGTCCCGCTGTGTATCCCGCTGTGTCCAGTTGTGTCACCGCTGTGTCTCGCTGTGGCCACTCTCTGTCTCCGCTGTCCCCCGCTGTGTCCCCTGCTGTGTCCCGCTGTGTCCCGCTGTGTCCCCCGCTTTTTCCTGCTGTGTCCCGCAGTGTCCCCGCTGTGTCCCGCTGTGTAACACTGTGTCCCGTGGTGTCCCACTTTGTCCCACGCTGTGTCCCCCGCTGAGTCCCGTCTGTGTCGCCTCTGTGTCCCCCTCTGTCCACCCTGTGTGCTCCGCTGTCTCCCGCTTTGTCTCCCGCTGTGTTCCTCTGTGTCCCGCTGTGTACCCCGCTGTGCCCAGTTTTGTCTCCGCTGTGTCTCGCTGTGTCCCGCGCTCTGTCCCACACTGTGTCCCGCCTTGTCCCGCGCTGTGTCCCGCTGTGTCCCCCGCTGTGTCCCACTGTGTCCCCGCAGGGTCACTGCTGTTTCCTGCTGTGTCCCGCTGTGTTCCGTAGTGTCCCTCTTTGTCTCCCGCTGTGTCCCCCGCTGAGTCCCCGCTGTGTCCCGCTGTGTCCTCGCTGTGTCCCCCGCTGTGTCCCGCTGTGTCCACTGCTGTGTCCCCGCTGTGTCCCACTTTTTCCCCGGCTGTGTCCCGCTGTGTCCTCACTGTGTCCCCCGCTGTGTCCCAATGTGTCCTCTCTGTGTCCCCCGCTGTGTCCCGCTGTGCCCCCACTGTATTTCGTTGTGTCCACAGCTGTGTACTACGCTGTGTAACGCTGTGTGCCCGCTGTATCTACGCTGTGTCCCGCTGTGTCCCGCTGGGTCCTCGCTTTGTCCCCCGCTGTGTCCCGCTGTGTCCCCCGCTGTGTCCCGCTGTGTGCCTGCTGTGTCCCCAGCTGTGTCCCGCTGTCTACCCTGCTGTGTCCTGCTATGTTCCCGCAGTGTCCCCGCTGTGTCCCGCTGTGTCCCGCTGTGTCCTCGCTGTGTCCCCAGCTGTGTACCCCACTGTGTTCCGCGTGTCCCATCTGTATCGACGCTGGGTCCCGCTGGGTACCGCTGTGTCATCCCTGTGTCCCCCGCTGTGTCCCGCTGTGTCCCCCGCTGTGTCTCTGCTGTGTCCCTGCTGTGTCCCGCTGTGTACTACTGTGTCCCCCGCTGAGTCCCGCTGTGTCCCAATGTGTCCCAATGTGTCCTCGCTCTGTCCCCCGCTGTGTCCCGTTGTGTCCTCCCTGTGCCCCCGCTGTGTCCTGCTGTGTCCCCCGCTGTGTCCCCCGCTATGCCCCGCTGTGTCCCCCGCTGTGTCCCACTGTGTCCTTGCTGTGTCCCATGCTGTGTGCCGCTGTGTCCTTGCTGTGTCCCCCGCTGTGTCCCGCTGTGTCCTGCTGTGTCACGCTGTTTCCCCACTGCGTCCCCGCTGTGTCCCTCTGTGTACCCCGCTGTGACCAGCTTTGTCCCCGCTGTGTCTCACTGTGTCCCACGCTCTGTCCCCCACTGTGTCCCGCTCTGTCCCCCTCTGTGTCCCGCTGTGTCCCACTGTGTCCACACAGTATCACTGCTGTTTCCTGCTGTGTCCCGCTGTGTTCCGTGGTGTCCCTCTTTGTCTCCCGCTGTGTCCCCTGCTGAGACCCCGCTGTGTCAACGCTGTGTCCTGCTGTGTCCTCGCTGTGTCCCCCGCTGTCTCCAGCTCTGTCCCCCGCTGTGTCTCACGCTTTTTCCCCGCTGTGTCCCACTGTGTCCCGCTGTGTCCCGCTGTGCCCCCACTGTGTCCCGTTGTGTCCACAGCTGTGTACCACGCTGTGTAACGCTGTGTGCCCGCTGTATCGACACTGTGTCCCGCTGTGTCCTTGCTGTGTCCCCTGTTGTGTGCCGCTGTGTCCTCGCTGTGTCCCCCGCTGTTTCCCACTGTGTCCTGCTGTGTCACGCTGTTTCCCCGCTGTGACCCAGCTGTGTCCCTCTGTGTACCCCGCTGTGTCCAGCTTTGTCCCCGCTGTGTCTCGCTGTGTCCCACGCTCTGTCCCCCACTGTGTCCCGCTGTGTCCCCCGCTGTTTGCCACTGTGTCCCCCACTGTGTACCACTGTGTCCCCGCAGGTTCCCCTCTGTTTCCCGCTGTGTCCCGCTGTGTTCCGTGGTGTCCTCGCTGTGTCCCCCTGCTGTGTCCCGCTGTGTCCCGCTGTGTCCCCCACTGTGTCCCCCGCTGTGTCCCTATGTGTCCCATGCTTTGTCTCCCTGTGTCCCCGCAGTTTCCCCGCTGTGTCCCGCTGTTTCCCACTGTGTTCTGTGGTGTCCCGCTTTGTCCCCCGCTGTGTCCCACGGTGAGTCGCCGCTGTGTCCCCGCTTTGTCCCGCTGAGTCCTCCATGTGTCTCCCTCTGTGTCCCGCTGTGTCCACCGCTGTGTCCCGCTGTGTCCACTGCTGGGACCCGGCTGTGTCCCGCTGTGTCCCGCTGTGTCCCGCTGTGTCCTCACTGTGTCCCACTCTGTGTTCCGCTGTGTCCTCGCTT
>NW_012305818.1:0-2787 GCF_000151885.1 Dipodomys ordii
CAGGGGGACACAAGCGGGGGTACACAGTGGGGACACATCGGGACACAGCGGGGAACACCAGCGAGACACAGCGTGACCCAGCGGTACACCAGCGTCGATACAGAGGGGATACAGCATTACACAGTGTGTACACATCTGTGGACACAACGGGACACATTGGGACACAGCGGGACACAGCGGGGAACACAGAGAGGACAAAGTGGGACCCAGTGTGACACAGCGTCGATACAGCGGGGACACAGAAGGGACACAGCTGGGTACACTGCTGGGGACACAACGGGACACAGCGTGGGACACAGCGCGGACACAGTAGGACACAGCGGGGGACACAGCGAGGACACAGCGGACCAGTGCGGTATACAGTGGGGACACTGCGGGAACATAGTGGGACACAGCAGGGTACACAGCGGGACACAGCAGGACACAGCTGGGACACAGCGCGGACACAGTAGGACACAGTGGGGGACACAGCGAGGACACAGCGGAACAGAGCAGGATACAGAGGGGGAAAAAGCGGGAGACAGCAGAGGACACAGCGAGGACACAGCGGGACAAAGCGGGGAACACAGCGAGGACACAGCGGGACACAGCGGGGGGCACAGAGGGACACAGCGGGGTCACAGCAGTGGACACAGCGGGACACAGCGGGGGACACAGCGGGACACAGTGGGGAACACAGTGGGGGACACAGTGGGACACAGCAGGACACAGCAGGACTCAGCGGGGGACACAGCAGTACACAGTGGGACACAGCGGTACACAGCGGGGAAATAGCAGGGACACACGGGGGACACAGGGAGGAAACAGTGGAACACAGCAGGGACAGAGCGGGGACTCACCGTGGGACACAGCGTGGGACAAAGCGGGGTACCACGGGACACAGCGGGACACAGTGGTGGACAAGGGGGAGACAGAGCGGGAACATAGCAGGACACAGCGGGGTACACAGCGGGACAAAGCGGGGCCCAGAGGGGACACAGCGGGACACAGCGGGGGACACAGTGAGGACACATTGGGACAAAGCGTGGACACAGCGGGACACATCAGGGGACACAGCGAGGACACAGCAGAACACAGCGTGGGACACAGCGAGGACACACCGGGAAACAGCGGGACTCAGTGAAGGACACAGTGAGGACACAGCGGGACACAGCGGGGGAAACAGCGGGACACAGCGGGGACACAGCAATGGACACAGCGGGACACAGCGGGGGACACAGCGGGACAGAGCGGTGGACACAGCGGAACACAGTGGTGGACACAGCGAGGACACAGCGGGACACAGCGGGACACAGCGAGGACAAATCGTGGGACGAAGCGGGGGACAGAGCGCGAGACAGCGGGGATCACAGCGAGGACACAGCGGGACCCAGCGGGACACAGCGTCAATACAGCGGGGACACAGTGTTACACAGCGTGGTACACAGCTGTGGACACAACGGGACACAGTGGGGGCACAGCGGGACACAGCGGAACACAGTGGGACACAGTGGGGACAAAGCGTGAGACACAGCGGGGGACAGAGCGGGAGAAAGCGGGGGACACAGTGAGGACACAGCGGGACACAGCAGGGGAAACAGCGGGACACATCGCTGGACACAGCGGGACAGAGCGGGGGACATAGCGGGACACAGCGGTGGACACAGCGAGGACACAGTGGGACACAGCTGGACACAGCGTCGATACAGCGGGGACAGAGTGGGCCACAGCGGGGTACACAGCTGGGGACACAATGGGACACATCGGGGGACGCAGCAAGTACTCAGCGGAACACAGCGTGGGACACAGTGAGGACACAGGGGGACACAGCGGGACACAGCTGGACACAGCAGGAACACAGCAGTTGACACAGCGGGACACAGCAGGGGACACAGCGGGACACAGCGGGGGACACAGGGAGGACAGAGTGGGACACAGCGGGGACACAGCGGGGACTCAGCGGCGGACACAGCGGGGGACAAAGCGGGACACCACGGGACAGCGCGGGACACAGCGGGGACAAGGGGGAGACAGAGCGCGACACAGCGAGGACACAGCAGGACACAGCGGGGAACACAGCGGGACACAGCGGGGAACACAGCGGGACAAAAGCAGGGTACACAGCAGGGGACACAGCGGGACACAGCTGAGTACCCAGCGGGAAACAGCGGGGGGCCCAGCGAGGACACAGCGGGACACAGCAGGGGACACAGACAGGAAAACAGCGGGGGACACTCCGGGGGACACAGCAGGACACAGCAGGGAACACGGCGAGGACACAGCGGGACCCAGCGGGACCCAGCGTCGATACAGCGGGGATACAGCGTTACACAGTGTGGTACACATCTGTGGACACAAGGGGACACAGTGAGGGCACAGCGGGACAGAGCAGGACACAGTGGGACACAGCGAGGACAAATCGTGAGACACAGCGGGGGACAGAGCGGGAGACAGCGAGGTACACAGGGAGGACACAGCAGTACACAGCGGGACACAGCAGGGACAGAGCGGGACACAGCACGACACAGCGGGGAACACAGCGAGGACACAGCAGGACACAGCGTCGATACAGCGGGGATACAGCGTTACACAGCGTGGTACACATATGTGGACATAACGGGACACAGTGGGGGCACAGCGGGACACAGGGGGACACAGTGGGACACAGCGAGGACAAATCGTGAGACGAAGCAGGGGACAGAGCGGGAGACAGCGGGGGACACATTGAAGACACAGCAGGACACAGCGGGACACAGCAGGGACAGAGTGTGACACAGCAGGGTACCCAGCGAGGACACAGCCGGACAT
>NW_012305819.1:0-2787 GCF_000151885.1 Dipodomys ordii
ACAGTGGGGGCACAGCGGGACACAGCGGGACACAGTTGGACACAGCGGGGAGAAAGCGTGAGACACGGCGGGGGACAGAGCGGGAGACAGAGGGGGACACAGCGAGGACAAAACGGGACACATCGGTGACAAACGGGGGACACAGAGGGACTCAGCGGGGGACACAGAGGGAGAGACAGCAGGACACAGCGGGACACAGCGGGGGACACAGTTGCGACACAGTGGGACACAGCGGGAGACACAGCGAGGACACATTGGGACACAGCGGGGACACAGCGGGACTCAGCAGGCGACACAGCAGTACACAGCGGGACAATGCGGGACACAGCAGGGGACACAGAGGGGTACACAGCGGGACACAGCGGGGAACACAGCGAGGACACAGCGGGACCCAGCGGGACACAGCGTCGATACAGCGGGTACACAGCATTACACAGCGTGTTACACAGCTGTGGACACCAAGGAAAACAGTGGGGACACAGCGGGACACAGCGGGACACAGTGGGACAAAGCAAGGACAAATCGTGAGACACAGCGAGGGACAGAGCGGGAGACAGCGGGGGACACAGCAACGACACAGCAGGGAACAGCGGGACACAGCAGGGACAGAGCGGGACACAGCGGGACACAGCGGGACACAGCGGGGGACACAGCGGGACACAGCGGGGGAGGCACCGAGGACACAGCGGGACACAGCGGGACAAAGCGGGGGACACAGCGGTGAAACAGCTGGACACAACGAAGTACACAGCGGGACACAGCGTGCACACAGGGGGACACAGCGGGACACAGCGGGACACAGCAGGGACAGAGCGGGACACAGCGGAACACAGTGGGACACAGCGGGGGACACAGCGGGACCCAGCGGGGGACCCAGCTAGGACAAAGTGGGACACAGCTGGGGACACAGCGAGGACACAGCAGGGGACACAGTGGGGGACACAGCAGGACACAGCGAGGAACAGCGTAGATACAGCGGGGACACAGCGTTACACAGCATGGTACACAGCTGTGAACACAACGGGACACAGTGTGGGCACAGCGGGACACAGTGGGTCACAGTGGGACACAGCGGGGACAAAGCGTGAGACACAGCGGGGGACAAAGTGGGAGACAGCGGGGGACACAGCGGGGACACAGCGGGGACTCAGCGGGGTCACAGCGGGATACACAGTTGTGGACACAACGGGACACAGTGTGGTCACAGCGGGACACAGCGGGACAGAGTAGGACACAGAAGGGATAAAGCGTGAGACACAGCGGGGGACAGAGCGGGAGACAGCGGGGGACACAGCGAGGACACAGCGGGACACAGCGTGACACAGTGGGGACACAAAGGGGACTCAGAGGGGGAAACAGCGGGGGAAAAAGCGGGACACCATGGGACACAGTGTGACACAGCAGGACACAGAGGGAACACTGCGTCGACACAGCGGGACAAAGCGGGGGACACAGCGGGACACAGCGGGGGACACAGCGGGGGACAGTGGAGACAAAGAGAGGACACAGCGGGACACAGCAGTGACACAGCTGGACACAACGGAGTACACAGCAGGACACAGCGGGCACAAAGCGGGGACAGAGTGGGACACAGCTGGACACAGCGGGACATAGCGGGTGACACAGCGGGACACAGAGGGGGACACAGCGTGAGACACAGCGAGACACATCAGAGACAAAGCTATACACAGCGGGGTACATAGAGGGACACAGCGGGGAAACAGCGGGGGACACAGCGGGACACAGCGGGGAACACAGCGAGGACACAGCGGGATACAGCGGGACACAGCGTCGATACAGCGAGGACACAGTGGGACACAGCGGGGTACACAGCTGGGGACACAACAGGACACAGCGGGGGACACATTGAGGACACAGCAGGACACAGCGGGGGACACAGGGGGGACACAGCGGGACACAGCGGGGGACACAGTGAGTACACATTTGGACACAGCGGGGACACAACGGGACTCAGTGGGGGACACAGCAGTGCACATCGGGACACAGCGGGACACAGCGGCGGACACAGAGGGGTACACAGCGGGACACAGCGAGGACACAGCGGGACCCAGCGGGACACAGAGTCATTACAACGGGGACACAGCAGGACAGAGCGGGGTACACAGCTGGGGACACAACGGGGCACAGCGGGGGACACAGCGAGGACACAGTGGGACACAGCGGGACACAGCAGGGACACTGCGGGAAAATAGCGGGACACAGGGGGGTACACAGCTAGGACACAGCGGGACACAGCGGGACACAGTGGGGACACAAAGGGGACTCAGCGGGGGAAACAGCGGGGGAAAAAGCGGGACACCATGTGACACAGTGTGACACAGCAGGACACAGAGGGAACACTGCGTCGACACAGTGGGACAAAGTGGGGGACACAGCGGGACACAGCGGGACAGAGCGGGGGACACAGCGGGGGACAGTGGAGACAAAGAGAGGACACAGCGGGACACAGCGGTGACACAGCTGGACACAACGGAGTACACAGCGGGACACAGCGGGCACAAAGCGGGGACAGAGCGGGACACAGCTGGACACAGCGGGACATAGCGGGGGACACAGCGGGACACAGAGGGGGACACAGTGAGGACACAGCGGGACACAGCGGGGGACACAGCGAGGACACAGCGGTGACACAGCTGGACACAACGAAGTACACAGCAGGACACAGCGGGCACACAGTGGGGACACAGCGGGACACAGCGGGGAACACAGGGAGGACACAGCATGACCCAGTGGGACACAGCGTCGATACAGCGGGGACACAGCGGG
>NW_012305820.1:0-2787 GCF_000151885.1 Dipodomys ordii
CCTACTCCTACTCCTTATCTATCTCCTTCTTATTGTTCTGCTTCTCGTTCTGCATACGCTTCTTCTGTATCTTCTGCTTCTGCTTTTCCAGCTTCTGCTGCTTCTGCTTGTCCTTCTGCTTCAGGTTCTCCTTCTGCTTCTTGGGCTTCTTCTGTTTCTTCTGCTTCTGCTTCTCCTGCAACTGCTTCTTCTGCTTCTCTTTCCATTTCTGCTTCTCCTTCTGCTTCTGCTTCTCCTTCTGCTCCTTCTCCTACTTCTGTTTCTTCTTCTTGTTCTTCTGCTTCTCCCGCTTCTGCTTCTTCTGCTTCTCCTGATTGTCCTTCTGCTTCTGCTTCTCCTTCTCCCTCTTTTGCTTCTCTTTCTGCTTCTGCTTCTTCTGATTCTCCAACTTCTCCTTCTGTTTCCGTTTCTCTTTCTGCTTCTGCATCTCCTTCTGCTTCACCTTCTGCTGCTCCTTCTCCTTCTTCTGTTTCTCCCTCTACTTCTTTTTCTGCTTCTTATGCTTCTTCTTTTTCTTCTGCTTCTGCTTCTCCTGCTTCTGCTTCTTATGCTTCTACTGCTTCTTCTTCTGGTTCTGCTTCTTCAGCTTCTAATTCTCTTTCTGCTTCTGCTTCTCCTGCTTGTTTTTCTGCTTCTTCTGCTGCTTCTCCTTCTGCTGCTTCTTTTACTACTCCTTGTGCTTCTCTTTTTGCTTCTCCTTCTGCTTCTGCTTCTGCTTCTTCTGTTTCTCCTGCCTGAATTTCTGGTTCTACTTCTTCTGCTGCTTCTCCTTCTGCTTCTCCTTCTGCTAATGTTTCTGCTTCTTCTGCTTCTTCTCTTTCGGCTTCTCCTGCTTCTGCTTCTTGTCCTTCTCCTGATTCTCTTTCTGCTTCTCATTCTGCTTCTGCTTCTCCTTCTGCTTCTCCTCCTTCTCCTTCTCCTACTTCTGCTTCTCCTTCAGTTTCTGATTCTTCTGCTTCTCCTGCTTCTCCTTCTGCATCTCCTTCTGCTTGTGCTTGTCCTTATGCTTCTGCTTCTCCTTCTCCTTCTTTTGCTTCTCCTTTTGCTTCTGCTTCTTCTGCTTTTCCTGCTTCTCCTCCTGCTTCTGCTCCTTCTGCTTCTCCTTCTTCTCATTGTGCATCTTCTTCTGCTTCTCCTTCTGATTCTCCTTTTGCTTCTTCTTCTGCTTTACCTGCGTCTCTTTCTGCTTCTCCTTCTGTTTCTCCTACTCCTTCTCCTTCTCGTTCTTCTGCTTTTCCTTCTGCTTCTCTATGTGCTTCTGCCTCTTCTGCTTCTTCTGCTACTGCCTCTGCTTCTTCTGTTTCTTCTGCTTCCCCTTCTGCTTCTCCTTCTGCTTTTGCTTCTTTTTCTGCTTCTGCTTCTCCTTCTGCTTCTCCAGATTCTGCTTCTTCTGCTTCTCCTGCTTCTCCTTCTGCTTCAGGTTCTGCTTCTGCTTCTTCGGCTTCTTCTGCTTCTGCTTCTCCTGCTGCTGATTCTTCTGCTTCTCCTGCTTCTCTTTCTGCTTTTCCTTCTATTTCTGCATCTCCTTCTGCTTCTGCTTATTCTCCTTCCTATGTTTCTTCTGCTTCTGCTTCTCTTGCTTCTGCTTCTCCTGCTTCTCGTTGTGCTTCTCTCCTTCTGCTTCTGCTTCTCCTTCTGCTTCTGCTTCTGCTTCACTTTCTCCTTCTGCTTCTCATTCTGCTTCTGCGTCTTCTGTTTCTTCTGCTTCTCCTGCTTCTGCTTCTCTTGCTACTCCTACTTCTCGTGCTGCTTCTCCTTCTGCGTCTCTTTCTGCTTCTGCTTATCCTTTTGCTTCTCCTACTCCTACTCCTTCTCTTTCGCCTTCTCCGTCTTCTTCTTCTTCTCCTGCTGCTTCTGCTTCTGCTTATTCTACTATTTCTGTTTCTTCTGCTTCTTCTTCAGATTGTGCTTCTTCTGTTTCTCCTTCTGCTTCAGATTCTGCTTCTGCTTCTTCGGCTTCTCCTGTTTCTTCTGATTCTGCTTCGCCTGCTTCTTCTGATTCTCCTGCTTCCCTTTCTGCTTCTCCTTCTCCTTCTGCTTCTCCTTCTGCTTCTTCTTCTGCTCTTCTCCTTCTTCTGTTTCTTTTGCTACTGTTTCTTCTGCTTCTTCTTCTTCTGTTTCTTGTGATTCTACTTCTGCTTCTCCTTCTTCTCCTATTTCTGCTTCTACTTCTACTTCTTCTGATTCTCCTGTTTCTCGTTCTTCTTCTCCTTCTGTTTCTGCTTCTCTTTCTGCTTCAACTTCTCCTTCTGCTGCTCCTTCTCCTTCTCCTTCTTCTGCTTCTCAACTGCTTCTGCTTCTGCTTCTTTTGCTTGTTCTTTTTCTTCTACTTCTCCTGCTTCTGCTTCTTCTGCTTATACTGCTTCTCCTTATGCTTCTCCTTATGATTCTCCTTATGCTTCAGGTTCTGCTTCTGCTTCTGCTTCTTGTCCTTCTCCTGTTTCTTCTGTTTCTGTTTCTCCTGTTTCTGCATCTCCTGCTTCTCCTTCTGCTGCTCTTTTTACTTCTCCTGCTGCGTTTCCTTCTCCTGCTCCTTCTTCTGCTTCTCTTTCTGCTTCTCCTTATGTTTCTCCTTGTCCTTCTCCTTCTCGTTCTTCTGCTTTTACTTCTGCTTCTCCTTCTTCTTCTGCATCTTCTGCTTCTGCCTCTGCTTCTTCTGTTTCTTCTGCTTCTCCTTCTGCTTTTTCTTCTCTTTCTGCTTCTGCTTCTCCTTCTGCTTCTCCAGGTTCTGCTTCTTCTGTTTCTCCTGCTTCTCCTTCTGCTTCAGGTTCTGCTTCTGCTTCCTCG
>NW_012305821.1:0-2787 GCF_000151885.1 Dipodomys ordii
GAAGCAGAACGAGAAGCAGGAGAAGCAGAAGAAGCAGAGCGTGAGAAGCAGAAGCAAAAGAAACAGAAGAAATAGAAGGAGCAGAAGCAGAAGGAGAAGCAGAAGCAGAAGGAGAAGCAGAAAGAGAAGCAGGAGAAGCAGAAGAAGCAGGAGAAGCAGAAGCAGAAGAAACAGGAGAAGCCGAAGAAGCAGAAGCAGAATCTGAAGCAGAAGGAGAAACAGAAGAAGCACAATCTGAAGCAGAAGCAGAAGAAAATGAAATAGTAGAATAAGCAGAAGCAGAAGCAGCAGGAGAAGCAGAAGAAGAAGATGGAGAAGGCGAAAGAGGAAGATTAGGAGTAGGAGAAGCAAAAGGATAAGCAGAAGTAGAAAGAGACGCAGAAGGAGAAGCAGCAAGAGAAGTAGGAGTAGCAGGAGAAGCAGAAGAAAGAGAAGACGCAGAAGCAGAATGAGAAGCAGAAGGAGAAATTGAAGCAGAAACAGAAGGAGAAGCAGAAGCAGAAGGAGAAGCAGAAGAAGGAGAAGGAGAAGGAGAAGCAGAAAGAGAAGCCGAACGAGAAGCAGGAGAAGCAGAAGCAGGAGAAGCAGAAACAGAAGAAGGAGAAGAAACAGAAGGAGAAGCAGAAACAGAAGGAAAAGCAGAAAGAGAAGCAGGAGAAGCAGAAGAAGCAGCAGCAGGAGAAGCAGAAGCAGAAGAAGAAGAAGCAGAACCTGAAGCAGAAGGAGAAGCAGGAGAAGCAGAATCTGGAGAAGCAGAAGGAGAAGCAGAAGCAGAAAGAGAAGCAAAAGCAGAAGGAGAAGCAGAAGGGAAAGCAGAAGAAACAGAAGAAGCAGAGGCAGTAGCAGAAGAAGCAGAAGATGCAGAAGCAGAAGGAGAAGCAGAAGGAAAAGCAGAAGAACGAGAAAGAGAAGGAGTAGGAGAAACAGAAGGAGAAGCAGAAAGAGAAGCAGAAGAAGGAGCAGGAGAAGGAAAAGCAGCAGGAGAAGCAGAAAGAGCAGCAGAAGGAGAAGCAGGAGAGGCAGAAACTTGAGAAGCAGAAGCAGAAGAAACACAAGAAGGACAAGAAGCAGAAGCAGAAGGAGAAGCAGAAAGAGAAGGAGAAGCAGGAAGAGAAGGAGGGAAAGCAGAAGCAGAAGCAGGAGAAGCAGAAGCATAAGAATGTGAAGAAGCAGAAGGAGAACCTGAAGCAGGAGGAGAAGCAGGAGAAGCAGAAGAAGCAGAATCTGAAGAAGCAGAATAAGAAGCAGAACGAGAAGCAGAAGCAGAAAGAGAATCAAAAGCAGAAGGAGAAGCAGAAGAAACAGAAGAAGTAGAAGCAGAAGCAGTTGTAGCAGAAGCAGAAGGAAAAGTAGAAGAACAAGAAGGAGAAGGAGAAACAGAAGGAGAAACAGAAGGAGAAGCAGAGAGAGACGCAGGTAAAGCAGAAGAAGAAGAAGCAAAAGGAGAATCAGAAGGAGAAGCAGAAGAAGATGCAGAATGAGAAGCAGGAGAAGCAGAAGGAGCAGAAGCAGGAGGAGAAGCAGGAAAAGCAGAAGAAGCAGAAGCAAAAAGGAGAAGCAAAAGAAGGAGAAGGAGAAGCAAAAGAAGAAGCATAAGGACAAGCACAAGCAGAAGGAGATGCAGAAGGAGAGGCAGAAGAATCAGAAGCTGAAGGAGAAGCAGAAGTAGGAGAAGGAGAAGGAGGAGAAGCAGAAGGAGAAGCAGAAGCAGAATGAGAAGCAGAAAGAGAAGCAGGAGAAGCACAAGAAGCAGAAGCAGGAGAAGCCAAAAGAGAAGAAGCAGAAACATTAGCAGAAGGAGAAGCAGAAGCAGAAGGAGAAGCAGCAGAAGAAGTAGAACCAGAAATTCAGGCAGGAGAAACAGAAGAAGCAGAAGCAGAAGGAGAAGCAAAAAGAGAAGCACAAGGAGTAGTAAAAGAAGCAGCAGAAGGAGAAGCAGCAGAAGAAGCAGCTAAACAAGCAGGAGAAGCAGAAGCAGAAAGAGAATTAGAAGCTGAAGAAGCAGAACCAGAAGAAGAAGCAGTAGAAGCATAAGAAGCAGAAGCAGGAGAAGCAGAAGCAGAAGAAAAAGAAGAAGCATAAGAAGCAGAAGTAGAAGCAGAGGGAGAAACAGAAGAAGGGGAAGGAGCAGCAGAAGGTGAAGCAGAAGGAGATGCAGAAGCAGAAAGAGAAGCAGAAACAGAAGGAGAAGTTGGAGAATCAGAAGAAGCAGAAGCAGAAAGAGAAGCAAAAGAGGGAGAAGGAGAAGCAGAAGCAGAAGGACAATCAGGAGAAGCAGAAGAAACAGAAGCGGGAGAAGCAGAAGAAGAAGAAGAAGAAGAAGAAGAAGAAGAAGAAGAAGAAACAGAAGAAGCAGAAGGAGCAGAAGGAGAAGCAGAAGCAGAAGGAGAAGCAGAAATAGAAACAGAAGCAGAAGAAGCAGTTGCAGGAGAAGCAGAAGCAGAAGAAACAGAAGAAGCTGAAGAAGCAGAAGGAGAACCTGAAGCAGAAGGAGAAGCAGAAGCATCAGAGGCTGGGAAAGCAGAAGCAGAAGATACAGAACAAGCAGAAGAAGCAGAAGCAGAACGAGAAGCAGAAGAATAAGAAGGAGAAAGAGAAGGATTAGGAGTAGGAGGAGCAGAAGCAGAATTAGAAGCAGAAAGAGAAGCAGAAGGAGAAACAGAAGAAGCAGAAGCAGGAGAAGCAGAAGCAGAATGAGAAGCACAAGAAGGAGAAATTGAAGGAGAAGGAGAATGAGACGGAGAAGCAGAAGGAGAAATAGGAGAAGCAGAAGAAGGAGAAGCAGGA
>NW_012305822.1:0-2787 GCF_000151885.1 Dipodomys ordii
CCAAAGGAAACCAGCGGGGGACCACAGCGGGACCCAGTGGGACACAGCGGGGACAAAGCGGGGGGACATAGTTTGGGACAGAGCGGGACACAGCGGGACACAGCGGGAACACTGCGTTGACACAGTGGGACACAGCGGGGGACACAGCGGGAGACAGCGGGACACAGCCAAGGACACAGCGGGGACACAGCGGGACACAGCGGGGGACACAGCGGGACACAGCGGGGGACACAGCGGAACACAGACGGACACAGCAGAGGACAGAGTGGATCACAGTGAGGGACACAGGGAGGACACAGCGGGACACAGCGGGGACACAGCGGGACATAGTGGGGGACAGAGCGGGACACAGCGGGGGACTCAGGGAGGACACAGCGGGACACAGTGAGGACACTGCGGGGACTCAGCGGGGGACACAGCCAGGGACAAAACGGGACACCACGGAACACAGCAGGACACGGCGGGACAGAGCGGGGACACTGCGGGGACACAGCGGGACACTGCGGGGGACACATCGGAACACAGAGCGACACAGCCAGGGACACAGTGGGGACACAGCGGGACACAGCGGGGACAAAGCGAGACACAGAGGGACAAAGTGTGGACAATGCGAGAACATAGCGGTACACAGCAGGGTACACAGCGGAACACAGCGGGACACAGCGGGGGACACAGTGGGACACAGCCGGGGACACAGCGAGGACACAGCAGGACACAGCAGGTCATATTGTGGAACAAAGCGGGAGACAGCGGAGGACACAGCGAGGACACAGCGGGACACAGCGGGGACACAGAGGGGACTCAGCGGGGGACACAGCGGGGGACTAACCATGACACCAAGGGACACAGTGTGACACAGCAGGGGATTTAGAGGGGGACACAACGGGACACAAAGGGGAACACAGCGAGGACACAGCGGGACAGATCGGGAGACAGAGCGGGACACAGAGGGGGACACAGAAGGGTACACAGCAAGACACAGCGGGGAACACAGCAAGGACACAGCGGTGACACAGGGTGACACAACGGGTTACACAGCTGGGGTCACAAAGGGACACATAGAGGACATAGCGAGGACACAGCGGAACACAGCGTGGGACAAAGCGAGGACACAGCGGGACATAGCGGAACACAGCGGAACACAGCGGGACACAGCAGGGACACAGCAGTAGACACAGCAGGACAAGCGGGGGACACAGCGGGACACAGCGGGGACACAGCAGGGACACAGCAGGGACACTGCGGGGGACACAGCGGGGGACAGAGCGGGACACAACTGGCAACACAGCGAGGACACAGCGAGACCCAGCGGGACACAGCCTCGATACAGCGGGACACAGCTTTACACAGCGGGTTACACAGCTGGGGACACAAAGGGACACAGTGGTGGACACAGCGGGACACAGCGGGACAGAGTGGGACACAGACGGGATAAAGCATGAGACACAGCGGGGGACAGAGCGGGAGACAGCGGGGGACACAGCGAGGACACAGCGGGGGACACAGCAAGTTCTCAGCGGAACACAGCATGGGACACATTGAGGACACAGGGGGACACAGCGGGACACAGCTGGACACAGCAGGAACACAGCAGTAGACACAGCGGGACACAGCGGGGGACACAGCGGGACACAGCGGGGGACACAGGGAGGACAGAGCGGGACACAGCGGGGACACAGCGGGGACTCAGCGGCGGACACAGCGGGGGACAAAGTGGGACACCACGGGACAGCGCGGGACACAGCGGGGACAAGGGGGAGACAGAGCGTGACACAGCGAGAACACAGCGGGACACAGCGGGGGACACAGCGAGACCCAGCGGGGAACACAGCGGGACAAAGCAGGGTACACAGCAGGGGACACAGCGGGACACAGCGGGGTATCCAGCGGGAAACAGCGGGGGGACCAGTGAGGACACAGCAGGACACAGCGGGGGACACAGACAGGAAAACAGCTGGGGACACACCGGGGGACACAGCGGGACACAGCGGGACCCAGCGGGACACAGCGTCGATACAGCGGGGATACAGCGTTACACAGTGTGGTACACATCTGTGGACACAAGTGGACACAGTGGGGGCACAGCGGGACACAGCGGGACACAGTGGGACAAAGCGAAGACAAATCGTGAGATACAGCGGGGGACAGAGCGGGAGACAGCGGGGGACACAGGGAGGACACAGCAGGGCACAGCGGCACACAGCAGGGACAGAGCGGGACACAGCGGGACACAGCGGGGAACACAGCGAGGACACAGCGGGACACAGCGTCGATACAGCGGGGATACAGCGTTACACAGCGTGGTACACATATGTGGACATAACGGGACACAGTGGGGGCACAGCAGGACACAGGGGGACACAGTGGGACACAGCGAGGACAAATCGTGAGACGAAGCAGGGGACAGAGCGGGAGACAGCGGGGGACACATCGAAGACACAGCAGGACACAGCGGGACACAGCAGGGACAGAGGGGGACACAGCGGGACACAGCGGGACACAGCGGGGGACCCATCGAGGACACAGCGGGACACAGCGGGGGACACAGCGAGGACACAGCGGGACACAGCGGGGGACCCAGCGAGGACACAGCGGGACACAGCGGGGTACCCAGCGAGGACACAGAGGGACACAGCGGGGGACACAGCGGGACACAGCGGAGGACCCAGCGAGGACACAGCGGGACACAGTGGGGGACACAGCGAGGACAGAGCGGGGGACACTGCGGGGGACACTGCGGGAAACATTGGGGAACACAGCGAGGACACAGTGGGACCCAGCGGGACA
>NW_012305823.1:0-2786 GCF_000151885.1 Dipodomys ordii
TTCTGCTTTCCAGCTTCTGCTGCATCTGCTTGTCCTCCTGCTTCAGGTCTCCTCTGCTTCTCAGCTTCTTCTGTTCTCTGCTTCTCCTGCAACTGCTCTTCTGTTTCTGTTCTATTTCTGCTTCTCCTTCTGCTTCTGCTTCTCTTTCTGCTCCTTCTCTCTTCTGTTTCTCTTCTTCTTTTGCTTCTCCCGCTTCTGCTTCTTCTGCTTCTCCTGATTGTCCTTCTGCTTCTGCTTCTCCTTCTCCCTCTTTTGCTTCTCTTTCTGCTTCTGCTTCTTCTGATTCTCCAACTTCTCCTTCTGTTTCTGCTTCTCTTTCTGCTTCTGCATCTCCTTCTGCTTCACCTTCTGCTGCTCCTTCTCCTTCTTCTGTTTCTCCCTCTGCTTCTATTTCTGCTTCTTATGCTTCTTCTTTTTCTTCTGCTTCTGCATCTCCTGCTTCTGCTTCTTATGCTTCTACTGCTTCTTCTTCTGGTTCTGCTTCTTCTGCTTCTACTTCTCTTTCTGCTTCTGCTTCTCCTGCTTGTTTTTCTGCTTCTTCTGCTGCTTCTCCTTCTGCTGCTTCTTTTACTACTCCTTGTGCTTCTCTTTTTGCTTCTCCTTCTGCTTCTGCTACTGCTTCTTCTGTTTCTCCTGCCTGAATTTCTGGTTCTACTTCTTCTGCTGCTTCTCCTTCTGCTTCTGCTTCTCGTTCTGCTAATGTTTCTGCTTCTTATGCTTCTTCTCTTTCGGCTTCTCCTGCTTCTGCTTCTTGTCCTTCTCCTGCTTCTCTTTCTGCTTCTCATTCTGCTTCTGCTTCTCCTTCTGCTTCTCCTCCTTCTCCTCCTCCTACTTCTGCTTCTCCTTCAGCTTCTGCTTCTTCTGCTTCTCCTGCTTCTCCTTCTGCATCTCCTTCTGCTTGTGCTTTTCCTTATGCTTCTGCTTCTGCTTCTCCTTCTCCTTCTTTTGCTTCTCCTTTTGCTTCTCCTTCTTCTGCTTTTCCTGCTTCTCCTCCTGCTTCTGCTTCTTCTGCTTCTCCTGCTTCTCCTTCTGCATCTTCTTCTGCTTCTCCTTCTCCTTCTTCTGCTTCTCCTTCTGATTCTCCTTTTGCTTCTTCTTCGTCTGCTTTACCTGCGTCTCTTTCTGCTTCTCCTTCTGTTTCTCCTTCTGTTTCTCCTTCTCCTTCTTGTTCTTCTGCTTTTCCTTCTGCTTCTGCTACAACTGCTTCTCCTTCTACTTCTTCTGTTTCTTCTGCTTCTCCTTCTGCTTTTGATTCTCTTTCTGTTTCTGCTTCTCGTTCTGCTTCTTATTCTGCTTCTTCAGATTCTGCTTCTTCTGCTTCTCCTGCTTCTCCTTCTGCTTCAGGTTCTCCTTCTGCTTCTTCACATTCTTATGCTTCTGTTTCTCCTGCTTCTGCTTCTTCTGCTTTCCCTCCTTCTCTTCCTGCCTCTCCTTCTGTTTCTGCTTCTCCTTCTGCTTCTTGTCCTTCTTGTGTTTCTTCTGCTTCTGCTTCTCAAGTTTCTGCATGTCCTGCTTCTCCTTCTGCTGCTCTTTCTGCTTCTCCTGCTGCTTTTCCTTCTCCTGCTCCTTCTTCTGCTTCTCTTTCTGCTTCTCCTTCTGTTTCTCCTATTCCTTCTCCTTCTCGTTCTTCTGCTTTTCCTTCTGCTTCTCCTTCTGCTTCTGCATCTTCTGCTTCTTCTGCTACTGCCTCTGCTTCTTCTGTTTCTTTTGCGTCCCCTTCTGCTTCTCCTTCAGCTTTTGCTTCTCTTTCTGCTTCTGCTTCTCCTTCTGCTTCTCCAGATACTGCTTCTTCTGCTTCTCCTGCTTCTCCTTCTGCTTCAGGTTCTGCTTCTGATTCTTCGGCTTCTGCTTCTGCTTCTCCTGCTTCTCTTTCTGCTTTTCCTTCTGTTTCTGCTTCTTCTTCTGCTTCTGCTTCTTCTCCTTCCTATGTTTCTTCTGCTTCTGCATCTCCTGCTTCTGCTTCTCCTGCTTCTCGTTGTGCTTCTCTTTTTGCTTCTCCTTCTCCTTCTCCTTCTTCTGCTTCTCCTTCTGCTTCTGCTTCTCCTTCTGCTTCTGCTTCAATTTCTCCTTCTGCTTCTCATTCTTCTTCTGCGTCTTCTGTTTCTTCTGCTTCTCCTGCTTCTGCTTCTCCTGCTTCTCCTACTTCTCGTGCTGCTTCTCCTTCTGCGTCTCTTTCTGCTTCTACTTATCCTTTTGCTTCTCCTACTCCTAATCCTTCTCTTTCGCCTTCTCCTTCTCCTTCTTCTGTTTCTCCTCCTTCTCCTTCTGCATCTTCTTCTGCTTCTGCTTCTCCTTCTGCTGCTTCTTCTGCTTCTGCTTCTCCTTCTTCTGCTTCTCCCTCTGATTCTGCTTCTTATGCTTATTCTTATTTTCTGCTTCTGCTTCTCCTGCTTCTGCTTCTTCTGCTTCTATTGCTTCTCCTTCTCCTTCTCCTTCTCCTTCTCCTTCTTCTTCTTCTTCTTCTTCTTCTTCTTCTTCTTCTTCTTCTTCTTCTTCTTCTTCTTCTTCTTCTTCTTCTTCTTCTTCTTCTTCTTCTTCTTGTCTTTCTGCTGCTTCTGCTAATCCAGCTTCTTCTTCTTCTACTGCTTCTCTTTCTGCTTCTCATTCTGCTTCTGCTTCTCCTTCTGCTTCTCCTATTGCTTCAGAGGCTCTTCCTTCTCCTTCTCCTACTTCTCCTTCTCCTTCTGCTTCTGATTCTTCTGCTTCTCCTGCTTCTCCTTCTGCATCTTCTTCTGCTTCTGCTTCTCCTTCTGACGCTTCTTCTGCTTCTGTTTCTCCTTCTGCTT
>NW_012305824.1:0-2786 GCF_000151885.1 Dipodomys ordii
TCAGCTTCTCCTTCTGCTTTTGCTTCTCTTTCTGCTTCTGCTTCTCCTTCTGCTTCTCCAGATTCTGCTTCTTCTGCTTCTCCTTCTGCTTCAGGTTCTGCTTCTGCTTCTCCGGCTTCTTCTGCTTCTGCTTCTCCTGCTGCTGCTTCTTCTGCTTCTCTTTCTGCTTTTCCTTCTGTTTCTGCTTCTCCTTCTGCTTCTTCTCCTTCTTCTGTTTCTTCGGTTTCTGCTTCTCCTGCTTCTGCTTCTCCTACTTCTCGTTCTGCTTCTCTTTCTGCTTCTACTTCTCCTTCTCCTTCTTCTGCTTCTCCTTCTGCTTCAATTTCTCCTTCTGCTTCTCATTCTGCTTCTGCGTCTTCTGTTTCTTCTGCTTCTCTTGCTTCTGCTTCTCCTACTTCTCGTGCTGCTTCTCCTTCTGCGTCTCTTTCTGCTTCAGCTTATCCTTTTGCTTCTCCTACTCCTAATCCTTCTCTTTCGCCTTCTCCTTCTTCTTCTTCTGCTTGTCCTGGTGCTTCTGCTTCTGCTTATTCTACTATTTCTGTTTCTTCTGCTTCTGCTTCAGATTGTGCTTCTTCTGTTTCTCCTTCTGCTTCAGATTCTGCTTCTGCTTCTTCGGCTTCTCCTGCTTCTTCTGCTTCTTCTTCTCCTGCTTCTTCTGGTTCTCCTGCTTCTCTTTCTGCTTCTGCTTCTGCTTCTGCTTTTCCTTCTGCTTCTGTTTCTGCACTTCTCCTTCTTCTGTTTCTTTTGCTTCTGTTTCTTCTGCTTCTTCTTCTTCCCTTTCTTCTGATTCTACTTCTGCTTCTCCTTCTTCTCCTTCTCTTTCTGCTTCTTCTGATTCTCCTGCTTCTCCTTCTGTTTGTGCTTCTCTTTCTGCTTCTGCTTCTCCTTCTCCTGCTCCTTCTGCTTCTTTTGCTTATTCTTTTTCTTCTGCTTCTGCTTCTCCTGCTTCTGCTTCTTCTGCTTCTACTGCTTCTCCTTATACTTCTCCTTATGCTTCTCCTTATGCTTCTCATTATGCTTCTTCTTCTTCTTCTTCTTCTTCTTCTTCTTCTTCTTCTTCTTCTTCTTCTTCTTCTTCTTCTTCTTCTTCTTCTTCTTCTTCTTCTTCTTCTCTTTCTTCTGCTTCTGCTTTTCCTGCTTCTTCTGCTTCTACTGCTTCTCTTTCTGCTTCTCATTCTTCTTCTGTTTCTCTTTCTGCTTCTCCTATTTCTTCTGCGGCTCTTCCTTCTCCTTCTCCTTCTTCTACTTCTCCTTCTGCTTCTGCTTCTTCTGCTACTGCCTCTGCTTCTTCTGTTTCTTCTGCTTCTAGTTCTGCTTCTCCTTCTGCTTTTGCTTCTCTTTCTTCTTCTGCTTCTCCTGCTTCTCCAGATTCTGCTTCTCCTGCTTCTCCTTCTGCTTCAGGTTCTGCTTCTGCTTCTCCTGCTGCTGCTTCTTCTGCTTCTCCTGCTTCTCTTTCTGCTTTTCCTTCTGTTTCTGCTTCTCCTTCTGTTTCTTCTCCTTCTTCTGTTTCTTCTGTTTCTGCTTCTCCTGCTTCTGTTTCTCCTGCTTCTCGTTCGGCTTCTCTTTCTGCTTCTCCTTCTCCTTCTCCTTCTTCTGCTTCTCCTTCTGCTTCTGCTTCTCCTTCTGCTTCTGTTTCAATTTTTCCTTCTGCTTCTCATTCTGCTTCTGCGCCTTCTGTTTCTTCTGCTTCTCCTGCTTCTCTTGCTGCTTCTCCTTCTGCGTCTCTTTCTGCTTCTGCTTATCCTTTTGCTTCTCCTACTCCTAATCTTCCTCTTTCGCCTTCTCCATCTTCTTCTTCTGCTTCTCCTGCTGCTTCTGCTTATTCTACTATTTCTGTTTCTTCTGCTTCTGCTTCAGATTGTGCTTCTTCTGTTTCTCCTTCTGCTTCGGATTCTGCTGCTGCTTCTTCGGCTTCTCCTGTTTCTTCTGCTTCTGCTTCTCCTGCTTCTTCTGCTTCTCCTGCTTCTCTTTCTGCTTCTCCTTCTGCTTCTGCTCCTTCTATTTCTTCTGTTTCTTTTGCTTCTGCTTCTCACGCTCTGCTTCTTCTGCTTCTCCTGCTTCTCGTTCTGCTTCTCTTCGTCGGCTTCTCTTTGTACTTCTCCTTCTGCTTCTTCTGATTCTGCTTCTTCTCCTTCTTCTTCTCCTTCTGCTTCTTCTGCTTCTCCTGCTACTGCTACTCCTTCTGCATCTCCTTCTACTTTTCCTTCTGCTTCTTCTTCTGCTTCTGCTTCTCCTTCTTCTGCTTCTCCGTCTGTTTCTGCTTCTTCTGTTTTTCCTGCTTCTCCTACTGCTTCTCATTCTTCTTCTCCTTCTGTTTCTCCTTGTCGTTATTCTGCTATTCCTTCTGCTTCTCTATCTGCTTCTGCATCTTCAGCTTCTTCTGCTACTGCTTCTGCTTCTGATTCTTCTGTTTCTTCTTCTTCTCTTTCTGCTTCTCCTTCTGCTTTTGCTTCTCTTTCTGCTTCTGCTTCTCCTTCTGGTTCTCCTTCTTCTCCAGATTCTGCTTCTTCTGCTTCTCCTGCTTCTCCTTCTGCTTCAGGTTCTGCTTCTGCTTCTTCTGCTTCTATTTCTGCTTCTCCTTCTGCTTCTGCTTCTCTTTCTGCTTCTGCTTCTTATCCTTCTTCTATTTCTTTTGATTCTTCTTCTCCTGCTTCTGCTTCTCCTGCTTCTCCTTCTGTTTCTCCTTATGCTTCTCCTTCTGCTTCTCCTTCTTCTGCTTCTCCTTCTACAATCTGCTTCTCCTTCTGCATCTTCTTCTGTTTCAATTTCTCCTCTCTGCTGAGAAC
>NW_012305825.1:0-2786 GCF_000151885.1 Dipodomys ordii
TCCTCGCTGTGTCCCACTGTGTCCTGCTGTGCCCCCAATGTGTCCCGTTGTGTCACAGATGTGTACCACGCTGTGTAACGCTGTATCCTGCTGTATCGACGCTGTGTCCCGCTGGGTCCCGCTGTGTCCTCGCTGTGTTCCCCACTGTGTCCCGCAGTGTCCCCCGCTGTGTCCCCCGCTGTGTCCTCGCTGTGTCCCACGCTGTGTCCCGCTGTGTCCTCGCTGGGTACCCCGCTGTGTCCGGCTGTGTCCTCACTGGGTCCCCCGCTGTGTCCCGCTGTGTCCTCGCTGTGTCCCCCGCTGTGTCCCGCTGTGTCCTCGCTGGGTCCCCCACTGTGTCCCGCTGTGTCCCGCTCTGTCCCTGCTGTGTCCCGCTGTGTCCTGCTGTGTCCTCGATGTGTCCCCCGCTGTCTCCCGCTCTGTCCCCCGCTTTGTCTCACGATTTGTCCTCGCTGTGTCCCACTGTGTCCCGCTGTGTCCCGCTGTGCCCCCACTGTGTCCCGTTATGTCCACATATGTGTACCACGCTGTGTAACGCTGTATCCCCGCTGTATCGACGCTGTGTCCCGCTGTGTCCTCGCTGTGTTCCCCGCTGTGTCCCGCTCTGTCCCGCTCTGTCCCTGCTGTGTGCCGCTGTGCCCTGCTGTGTCCTCCCTGTGTCCCCCGCTGTCTCCCACTCTGTCCCCCGCTGTATCTCACGATTTGTCTTCGCTTTGTCCCACTGTGTCCCGCTGTGTCCCGCTGTGCCCCCACTGTGTCCTCTTGTGTCCACAGATGTGTACCACACTGTGTAACGCTGTATCCCCGCTGTATCGCCGCTGTGTCCCGCTGGGTCCCGCTGTGTCCTCGCTGTGTTCCCTGCTGTGTCCCGCTGTGTCCCCCGGTGTGTCCCCCGCTGTTTTCCTGTCTGTGTCCCCCGCTGTGTCCTGCTGTGTCCTCGCTGGGCCCCCCGCTGTTTCCCGCTGGGTACCCCGCTGTGTCCCGCTGTGTCCCCTGCTGTGTACCCTGCTTTGTCCCGCTGTGTTCCCCGCTGTGTCCCGCTGTGTCCCCCCCTCTGTCCCGCTGTGTCCTCGCTGTGTCGCGCTCTGTCTCCCCCTTGTCCCCGCTGTGTCCCGCGCTGTCCCGTGGTGTCCCACTTTGTCCCCTGCTGTGACCGCCGCTGAGTCCCCGCTGTGTCCCCGCTGTGTCCCGCTCTGTCCTCCCTGTGTCCCCCGCTGTGTCCCGCTGTGTCCCCTGCTGTGTCCCGCTGTGTCTACTGCTGTGTTTCTGCTGTGTCCAGCTGTGTCCCGCTGTGTCCCCCTGTGTCCTCACTGTGTCCCACGCTGTGGTCCGCTGAGTACTTGCTGTGTCCCCCGATGTGTCCCGTTGTGTCCCCAGCCGTGTACCCCGCTGTGGCCCACTCTGACCCCGCTGTATCGACGCTGTGTCCCGCTGGGTCCCGCTGTGTCCTCGCTGTGTCCACCGCTGTGTCCCGCTGTGTCCCCGCTGTGTCCCGCTTTTTCCCCCGCTGTGTCCTGCTGTGTCCTCGCTGTGTCCCCCGCTGTGTCCCGCTGTGTCCCCCGCTGTGTCCTGATGTGTCCCGCTTTGTCCCGCTGTGTCCCTGATGTGACCCTCAGTGTCCCGGTGTGTCCCCGCTGTGGCCCCGCTGTGTCTGGCTGTGTATACCCCGCTTGTCCAGCTTTGTCCCCGCTGGATCCCGCTGTGTCCTCGCTGTGGTCCCTTTTGTGTCCCGCTGTGTCCCCCGCTGTGTCCCCCGCTGTGTCCTGCTGTGTCCCATGCTGTGTCCCGTTTTGTCCTGCTGTGTCCCTGCTGTGTCCCCGCTGTGTCACGCTGTGTCCCGCTGTGTCCTGTTGTGTCCCACTGTGACCCTGCTGAGTCCCCCTATGTCCCGCTGTGTCGTCGCTCTGTCCCCCGCTGTGTCCCCCGCTGTGTCCCGATGTGTCCCGCTTTGTCCCGCTGTATCCCGATGTGTCCCCGCTGTGCGCCCGCTCTGTCCCGCTGAGTACCCCACTGTGTCCAACTGTGTCCCCGCTGTGTCCCGCTGTGTCCCCTCTCTCTCCCCTGCTGTCCTCCGCTGTGTCCCCCGCTGTGTCCTGCTGTGTCCCGCTCTTGTCCCTGGGTGTGTTCTCCTGTGTCCATGCAGTGTCCCCGCTGTGTCTTGCTGTGTCACACTGTGTCCCGTGGTGTCCGGCTTTGTCACCCTTTGTGTCCCCCGCTGAGTCCGGCTGTTTCCCTGCTGTGTCCCAATGTGTCCTCGCTGTGTCCCCCGCTGTGTCCCGCAGTGTCTCCCCTGTGTCCCCTGCTGTGTCCCGCTGTGTCCCGCTGTGTCCCCTGCTGTGTACCCTGCTGTGTCCCGCTGTGTCCCCCGCTGTGTCCCGCTGTGTCCCGCGGTGTACCCGCTGTGTCCCGTTGTATCCCCAGCTGTGTACCCCGCTGTGTCCCACTGTGTCCCCGCCATTATCGACGCTGTGTCCCGCTGTGTCCCGCTGTGTCCTCGCTGTGTCCCCCGCTGTGTCCCGCTGTGTCCTCGCTGTGTCCCCCGCTGTGTCCCTTTTGTCCCCAGCTGTGTACCCCGCTGTGTTCTGCTGTGTCCCCGCTGTATCGACGCTGTGTCCTGCTGGGTCCCGCTGGGTCCTCGCTGTGTTCCCCGTTGTGTCCCGCTGTGTCCCCTGCTGTGTCCCCGCTGTGTCCCTGCTGTGTCCCAGCTGTGTCGCCGCTGTGTCCCGCTGTGTCCTGCTGTGTACCTCGCTGTGTCCCACGCTGTGTTCCGCTGTGTCCCCCGCTGT
>NW_012305826.1:0-2786 GCF_000151885.1 Dipodomys ordii
GTATTCCGCCGTGGTCCCCCCACTGTGTCCTGCTGGGTCTACTACTGGGTCCTGCTGTGTCTCACTGTGTCCCCTGCTGTGTCCCGCTGTGTACACTATGTGTCCCCTTGTGTCCGCTGATTGCCCCGCTATGTCTTGCTGTGTTCTCGTTGTGTCCCCCGCTGTGTCCTGCTGTGTCCCCCGATGTGTCCCACTGTGTCCCCCGCTGTGTCTCATGCTTTGTGCCCGCTGTGTCCCACTGTGTCCCGCTGTGTCCCGCTGTGTCCCCCACTGTGTCCCTTTGTGTCCCCAGCTGTGTAACCCGCTGTGTAACGCTGTGTCCCCGCTGTATCGACGCTGTGTCCCGCTGTGTCCCGCTGGGTCCTCGCTGTGTTCCCAGTAGTGTCCCCCACTGTGTCTCGATGTGTACCCTGCTGTGTCCCTCTACGTTCCCACAGTGTCCCACTGTGTCCCACTGTGTCCCCTGCTGTGTCCCGCTGTGTCCACTGTTGTGTCCCCTTTGTGTCCCGCTGATTTCCCCGCTATGTCCCGCTGTGTTCTCGTTGTGTCCCCCGCTGTGTCCTGCTGTGTCCTCGCTGTGTCCCCCGATGTGTCCCACTGTGTCCCCCGCTGTGTCTCATGCTTTGTGCCCGCTGTGTCCCACTGTGTCCCGCTGTGTCCCGCTGTGTCCCCCACTGTGTCCCTTTGTGTCCCCAGCTGTGTAACCCGCTGTGTAACGCTGTGTCCCCGCTGTATCGACGCTGTGTCCCGCTGGGTCCTGCTGGGTCCTCGCTGTGTTCCCTGTAGTGTCCCGCTGTGTCCCCCGCTGTGTCCCGCTGTGTGCCCCGCTTTCTCCCGCTGTGTCCCCCGCTGTGTCTCATGCTTTGTGCCCGCTGTGTCCCACTGTGTCCTGCTGTGTCCCGCTGTGTCCCGCACTGTGTCCCTTTGTGTCCCCAGCTTTGTAACCTGCTGTGTAACGCTGTGTCCCAGCTGTATCGACCTTGTGACCCGCTGGGTCCCGCTGGGTCCTGGCTGTGTTCCCTGTTGTGTCCCAGTGTGTCCCCCACTGTGCCCCCCGCTGTGTCCCGTTGTGTTCGGCTGTGTCCCCGCTGTGTCCCTGCTGTGTCCCTGCTGTGTCCCTGCTGTGTCCCGCTGTGTCCCCGCTGTGTCCAGGCTGTGTCCTGCTGTGTCCTCGCTGTGTCCCCTGCTGTGTCCCGCTGTGTCCTCGCTGTGTCCCCGCAGGGTCACGGCTGTTTCCCGCTGTGTCCCGCTGTGTTCTGTGGTGTCCAACTATGTCCCTCGCTGTGTCCCCCGCTGAGTCCCCGCTGTGTCACCGCTGTGTCCCCCGCTGTGTCCTCGCTGTGGGCCCCGGTGTCTCCCGCTCTGTCCCCTGCTGTGTCCTGCTGTGTCTACTGCTGTGTCCGGCTGTGTCCCGCTGTGTCCCCCGCTGTGTCCCCCGCTGTGTCCCGCTGTGTCCCCTGCTGTGTCCCGCTGTGTCCACTGCTGTGTCCCCTTGTGTCCCGCTGATTGCCCCGCTATGTCCTGCTGTGTCCTCGATGTGTCCCCCGCTGTGTCCCGCTGTGTCCTCGCTGTGTCCCCCGATGTGTCCCGCTGTGTCCCCCGCTGTGTTCCGCTGTGTCCCGCTGTGTCCCGGCTGTATCGAAGCTGTGTCCCGCTGTGTCCTCGCTGTGTCCCCCACTGTCTGCCCCTATGTACCACGCTGTGTCCCGCTGTGTCCCGCTGTGTCCTCGCTGTGTTCCGCACTGGGTCCCGCTGTGTCCACGCTTTGTCCCCCGCTGTGTCCCACTTTGTCCCGCTGTGTACCCTGCTGTGTCCCGCTATGTTCCCACAGTGTCCCCGCTGTGTCCCGCTGTGTCCCGCTGTGTCCCTGGGTGTCCTGCTTTGTCCCCCGCTGTGTCCACCAATGAGTTCCCGCTGTGTCCCGCTGTGTACCCCTCTGTGTCCACCTCTGTGTCCCGCTGTGTCCCCCACTGTGTCCCGCTTTGTCCTGCTGTGTACTGCTGTGTCCCCCGCTGAGTCCCGCTGTGTCCCCCGCTGTGTCCCGCTCTGTCCCCCACTGTGTCCCGCTGTGTCCCCCGCTGTGTCCCGCTTTGTCCCGCTGTGTACTGCTGTGTCCCCCGCTGAATTCCGCTGTGTCCCAATGTGTCCCAATGTGTCCTCGCTCTGTCCCCCGCTGTGTCCCGCTGTGTCCTCCCTGTGTCCCCCGCTGTGTCCCGCTCTGTCCCGCTGTGTCCCCCGCTGTGTTCCCCGCTATGTCCCGCTGTGTCCCCCGCTGTGTCCCACTGTGTCTTTGCTGTGTCCCATGCTGTGTGCCGCTGTGTCCTCGATGTGTCCCCCGCTGTGTCCTGCTGTGTCCTGCTGTGTCACGCTGTTTCCCCGCTGCGTCCCTGCTGTGTCCCTCTGTGTACCCCGCTGTGTCCAGCTTTGTCCCCGCTGTGTCTCGCTGTGTCCCACGCTCTGTCCCCCACTGTGTCCCGCACTGTCCCCCTCTGTGTCCCGCTGTGTCCCCCGCTGTGTCCCACTGTGTCCCTGCAGTGTCACTGCTGTTTCTTGCTGTGTCCCGCTGTGTTCCGTGTTGTCCCTCTTTGTCTCCCGCTCTGTCCCCCGCTGAGACCCCGCTGTGTCAACGCTGTGTCCCCCTGTGTCCTGGCTGTGTCCCCCGCTGTCTCCAGCTCTGTACCCCGCTGTGTCTCACGCTTTGTCCCCGCTGTGTCCCACTGTGTCCCGCTGTGTCCGGCTATGCCCCCACTGTGTCCCCGCTGTGTCCCTGCTGTGTCCCTGCTTGA
>NW_012305827.1:0-2786 GCF_000151885.1 Dipodomys ordii
TACAGCGGGGGACAGAGCGATGAAACATTGGGACACAGCGGGATTCAGCGAGGGACACAGCAGTACACAGCGGGACAAAGCGGGACACAGCGGGGACACAGCAGGGACACAGCAGAGACACAGCGGGGGACACAGCGGGACACAGCGGGGGACACAGGGATGACAGAGCAGGACCCAGCGGGACCCAGCGTGGATACAGCAGAAACCCAGTTGGACACAGCAGGACACAGCGGGGGCACAGCAGTAGACACAGCGGGACACAGTGCCGGACACAGCGGGACACAGCGGGGGACAAAGGGAGGACACAGCGGGACCCAGCAGGACCCAGCGTCGATATAGCAGGGACACAGCGGGACACAGTGGGGTACACAGCTGGGGACACAGCAGGCACACAGCTGGGGACACAGCGGGGACAAAATGAGACACCACGGGACACAGCGAGGACACAGCGGGACACAGCGGGGACACAGCGGGACACAGCGGGACACAGCGGGGGACACAGCGGAACACAGCGTGGGACACAGCGAGGACACAGCAGGACACAGCGGGACACAGCGGCGACACAGCAGGGACACAGCGGGGACACAGCGGGGACACAGTGGGGGCACAGCGGGACACAGCGGGACACAGTGGGACACAGTGGGGACAAAGCGTGAGACACAGCGGGGGACAGAAAGGGAGACCGCAGGGGACTCAGCGAGGAAACAGCGGGACACAGCGAGGAAACAGCGGGACACAGCGGGGAACACAGTGGGACACAGCGGGGAACACAGTGGGACACAGCGGGGGACACAGCAGGACACAGCGGGGAACACTGCGGGACACAGCGGGGGACACTGCGGGACACAGTGTGGGACAGAGCGTGGGACACAGCGAGACACAGCGGGGACAAACTGGGACACCACGGGACACAGTGGGTCACAGCGGGACACAGCGGGGACAGTGCGGGAACATAGCGGGACACAGCGGGGTACACAGCGGGACACAGCAGGACACAGCGGGACCCAGCGGGACACAGCGCCGATACAGCCGGGACACAGCGTTACACAGCAGGGTACACAGTTGGCTACACAGAGGGTCACAGTGGGGCACACAGCGGGACCCAGCGGGACACAGCGTCGATACAGCGGGCACACAGCGGTACACAGCGGGGTACACAGCTGGGGACACAATGGGACACAGCAGGGGACAGAGCGAGGACACAGCGTAACACAGCGGGACACAGCTTGGGACACAGCGGGGACACAGCGGGACACAGCGGGGGACAGAGCGAGGACACAGCGGGATAGAGCGGGACACAGCGTGGGACTAAGTGGGAGACAGCGGGGGACACAGCGGGACGCAGCGGGGGACACTGCGGGACACAGTGTGGGACAGAGCATGGGACACAACGAGACACAGCGGGGAAAAAGCTGGACACAGCGGGGTACACAGAGGGACACAGCAGGGACACAGAGGGAAACAGTGTGACACAAAAGGACACAGCTGGACACAGCGGGGTACACAGCGGGACACAGCGGGCACACAGCGGGGACAAAGTGGGTCACAGCGGGACACAGTGGGACAGAGCGGGACACAGTCGGACACAACGGGACACAGCGTGGGACACAGCGGGACACAGCGGGGGACACAGAGAGGACACAGCGGGACACAGCGGGGGACACAGCGAGGACACAGCGGTGGACACAACGGGGGACACAGCGGGACACAGCGGGGAACACAGCGAGGACACAGCGGGAAACAGTGGGACACAGCGTCGAAACAGAGGGGACTCAGCGGAGGACACAGCGGGGGACACAGCAGGGGACAAAGTGGGACACCACGGGACACAGTGTGACACAGCGGGACACAGCGGGGACACTGCGGAGACACAGCAGGACAAAGCGGGGGACACAGCGGGACACAGCGGAACACAGCTGGACACTGCGGGGTACACAGCGGGACACAGCGGGCACACAGCTGGGGACACAGCGGGGACAAAGTGAGACACCATGGGACACAGCGACGACACAGCGGGAAACAGCGGAACACAGCGGGGGACATAGCGGGACACAGCGGCACACAGCGGCACACAGTGGGGACACAGAGGGGGACAGCGGAGACAGAGATGGGCCACAGCGGGACACAGCGGTGACATAGCTGGACACAGCGGGGTACACAGCGGGACACAGCGGGCACACCGGGGACACAGTGGGACACAGCGGGACACAGCGGGGACACAGTGGGACACAGCGGGACAAAGCGGGGGACACAGCGGGACACAGCTGGGGACACAGCGAGGACACAGCGGGATACAGAGGGGGACACAGTGAGGACACAGCGGGATACAGCCAGGGAAAAAGCGGGACACAGCGGGGACACAGCAGTGGACACAGCGGGACAAAGCGGGGGACACAGCCGGACACAGCGGGGGAAACAGTGGTGGACACAGTGGGACACGGTGGGACACAGCTGGGGACACATGGGGAACACAGCGGGACACAGCGGGGACACAGCGGGACTCAGCGGGGGACACAGCTGTATACAGCATGACACAGCGGGGACACAGCAGGGACACAGCTGGGGACACAGCGGGACACAGCGGGACACAGCGGGGGACACAGCGGGACACAGAGGGGGACACAGTGGGGTACACAGCGGTACACAGCTTGGGACACAGCGGGGACACAGCGGGACACACCGGGGGACAGAGCGAGGACACAGCGGGATAGAGCGGGACACAGCGAGGACCCAGCGGAACACAGCGTGGGACACAGTGGCGGACACAGTGGGACACAGCGGGACAC
>NW_012305828.1:0-2786 GCF_000151885.1 Dipodomys ordii
TCGGAGCATGTCGGGTTTAGACACTGGCTGTGCTGCCAGATATTTAAAATTTTCGGGACTGTTAGGTGATATTAGACGGAAACAGCGGAGTACACAGCGGGACACAGCGGGCACACAGAGGGGACACAGCAGGACACAGCGGGACACAGCGGGCCACAGCGGGGGACCCAGCGAGGACATAGCGGGGGACACAGCGGGGGACACAGCGGGACACAGCGGGGAACACAGCGAGGACACAGCGGGACACAGCGGGACACAGCGTCGATACAGAGGGGACTCAGCGGAGGACACAGCGGGCGACACAGCGGGGGACAAAGTGGGACACCACGGGACACAGTGTGACACAGCGGGACACAGCGGGGACACTGCGGGGACACAGCAGGATAAAGCGGGGGACACAGCAGGACACAGCGGGACACAGCGGGGGACACAGCGGGGGACAGCGTAGACAGAGAAGGGCCACAGCGGGACAGAGCGGGACACAGTTGGACACAGCGGGGTACACAGCGGGACACAGCGGGCACACCGGGGACACAGCGGGACACAGCGGGACACAGTGGGGACACAGTGGGACACAGCGGGAGACACAGAGGGGTACACAGCAGGACACAGCGGGGACACAGCGGGGACTCAGCGGGGGACACAGCGGGACACAGCGGGGGACACAGCGAGACACGGCGGGGACAAATCTGGACCAGCGGGGAACACAGAGGGACACTGAGGGACACTGCAGGGACACAGCGGGGAAACAGCGTGACACAAAAGGACACAGCGAGACACAGCGGGGGACACAGCGAGGACACAGCTGCACACAGTGGGGGACACAGCAAGGACAGAGCGGGACAGAGCGGGACACAGCGGGACACAGCGGGGGACACAGGAAGGACACAGCGGTACACAGAGGGGGACAGAGCGAGGACACATTGGGACACAGCGGGACTCAGCGGGGGACACAGCAGTACACAGCGGGACACAGCGGGACACAGCGGGGACACAGCAGGGACACAGCGGGGGACACAGCGGGACACAGCGGGGGGACACAGAGGGGTACACAGTGGGACACAGCGGGGAAAAAATTGAGGCCACAGCAGAACACAGCGTGGGACACAGCGAGGACACAGCGGGACACAGCGGGACACAGCGGGGTCAAAGCAGTAGACACAGTGGGACACAGTGGCGGACACAGCGGGACACAGCGTGGGACACAGGGAGGACACAGCGGGACCCAGCGGGACCCAGCGTCGATACTGCTGGGACACAGCGAGGACACAGCGGGGGACACAGCGGGACACAGCCGTGAACACAGCGAGGACACTACGGAACCCAGCAGGACACAGCGTCGAAACAGCGGGGACACAGGGTTACACAGCGTGGTACCCAGCTGTGGACACAACGGGACAGAGTGGGGGCACAGCGAGACACAGCGGGACACAGCGAGGACACAGCGGGATACATTGGTGACACAGCGGGGAAAACAGCAGGACAAAGCAGCGGACACAGCGGGGGACACAGCGCGACACAGCAAGACATAGCATGGACACAGCAGTAGACACATCGGGACATAGCGGGGGACACAGCTGGGGACACAACGGGACACAGCGGTGGACACAGCGAGGACACAGCGGGACCCACCGGGACCAAGCGGGGGACACAGCGAGGACACAACAGGACACAGCGGGGGACACAGCGAGGACACAGCGGGGGACACAGCGGGACACAGCGGGGAACACAGCGAGGACACAGCGGGACCCAGCGGGACACAGCGTCGATACAGCGGGCACACAGCGTTACACAGCGTGGTACTCAGCTGTGGACACAACGGGACACAGTGGGGGCACAGCCGGACACAGCGGGACACAGTGGGACACAGCGGGGACAAAGCGTGAGACACAGCGAGGGACAGAGCGGGAGACAGTGGGGAACACAGCGAGGACACAGCGGGACACAGTGGGACACACTGTCGATACAGCGGGGACACAGCGTTACACAGCGTAGTACACATCTGTTTACACAACGGGACACAGTGGGGGCACAGCCGAACACAGCGGGACACAGTGGGACACAGCGGGGACAAAAGCGTGAGACACAGCAGGGGACAGAGAGGGAGACAGCAGGGGACACAGCGAGGAAACAGCGGGACACAGCGGTGACACAGCGGGGACTCAGCGGGGGACACAGCGGGACACAGCGGGGGACACAGCGGGACACAGCGGGCGACACAGCGAGGACCCAGCGGGACCCAGCGGGACACAGCGTAGATACAGCGGGCACACAGCGTTACCCAGCGTGGTACACAGCTGTGGACACAACGAAATACAGTGGGGGCACAGCGGAACACAGCGGGACACAGTGGGACACAGCGGGAACAAAGCGTGAGACACAGCGGGGGACAGAGCGGGAGACAGCGGGGGACACAGCGAGGACACAGCGGGACACAGCGGGGACTCAGCGGGGGACACAGCGGGAGACAAAGAGGGACACCACGGAACACAGCGGGACACAGCGGGAAACTGCAGTGACCCTGCGGGGACACAGTGGGACACAGCGGGGGACACAGCGGGACACAGAGGGGGACAGAGCGGGAAACAGAGGGGGACAGAGTGTGGGACACAGCGAGACACAGCAGGGACAAAGCTGGACACAGTGGGGTACACAGAGCGACACAGCGGGGACGCAGCGGGGATACAGCGTGACACAGCAGGACACAGCGGGACACAGCGGGGGACACAGCAGTACACAGCAGGACAAAGCGGGAAACAGCGGGGACACAGCAGAGACACAGCGGG
>NW_012305829.1:0-2786 GCF_000151885.1 Dipodomys ordii
CCCGCTGTGTCCCGCTGTGTCCATGCTGTGTCCCACTGTGTCCCCCGCTGTGTCCCGCTGTGTACCTGCTGTGACCCGGTCTGTCCCCGCTGTATTGACGCTGTGTCCCGGTGTGTCCCACTGTGTCCGCGCTGTGTTCCCGGCTGTGTCCCGCTGTGTACCCCTCTGTGTCTCCCGCTGTGTCCCGCAGTGTCCCCGGCTGTGACCCGCTGTGTTCCGCTGTGTCCCCCGCTGTGTCCCCACTGTGTCCCGCTGTGTCCCACTGTGTCACACTGTGTCCCGTGTTGTCCTGCTTTGTCCCCCGCTGTGACCTCGCTGTGTTTCTCTCTGTGTCCCGCTGTGTACCCTTCTGTGTCCTCCGCTGTGACCCGCTGTGTACCCCGCTGTGTCCAGCTGTGTCCTCGCTGTGTCCCCCGCTGTCTCCTGCTTTGTCCCACGCTGTGTCCCGCTGTGTCCCGCTGTGTCCCCGCTGTGTCCCGCTGTGTCCTGCTGTGTCCTTGCTGTGTCCCACGCTGTGTCCCGAAGTGTCCACTGCTGTGTCCCGCTGTGTTCCCGCTGTGTCCCCCTGTGTCCCCCACTGTGTCCCGCTGTGTCCCGCTGTGTCCTTGCTGTGACCCGCTCTGTGCCCGCTGTATCGACGCTTTGTCCCGCTCTGTCCCGCTGTGTCCGCGCTGTGTTCCCCGCTGTGTCCCGCTGTGTACCCCTCTGTGTCCCCTGCTGTGTCCTGCTGTGTCCCCCGCTGTGACCTGCTGTGTCCCCCACTGTGTCCCTGCTGTCTCCCCGCTGTGTCACACTGTGTCCTGCTGTGTACTGCTGTGTCTCCCGCTGAGTTCCTCTGTGTCCCGCTGTGGCCCAATGTGTCCTCGCTGTGTCAGGCTCTGTCCTGATCTGTCCCCGCTGTGTCCCGTTGTGTCCCGCTGTGTCCCCACTGTGTGCCCGCTGTGTCCCTCTGTGTACCTGCTGTGTCTAGCGGTGTCCCCGCTGTGTCCCGCTGTGTCACCTCTCTGTCCTCTGCTGTCCCCTCTGTGTCCCCCGCTGTGTCCCGCTGTGTCCTGCTGTGGCACACTGTGTCCCGTGTTGTCCCGCTTTGTCCCCCGCTGTGACCTCATTGTGTTTCCCGCTGTGTCCCGCTGTGTACCACTCTGTGACCCCGCTGTGTACCGCTCTGTACCCCGCTGTGTCCCGCTATGTTCCCGCAGTGTACCCGCTGTGTCCCGCTGTGTCCTCGCTGTGTCCACTGCTGTGTCCCGTTGTGTCCCCAGCTGTGTACCCCGCTGTGTCCCGCTGTGTCTCCGCTGTATCGACGCTGTGTCCTGCTGGGTCCCGCTGGGTCCTCACTGTGTTCCCCGTTGTGTCCCGCTGTGTACCCCGCTGTGTCCCCCGCTGTGTCCCTGCTGTGTCCCTGCTGTGTCCCCACTGTGTCCCGCTGTGTCCCGGTGTGTCCCGCTGTGTCCCCGCTGTGTCCCACTGTGTCCCCCGCTATGTCCCTCTGTGTCCCTGCTGTGACCCCCTCTGTCCCCGCTGTATTGACGCTGTGTCCCGGTGTGTCCTGCTGTGTCCGCGCTGTGTTCCCGGCTGTGTCCCGTTGTGTACCCCTCTGTGTCCCCCGCTGTGTCCCGCAGTATCCCCGGCTGTGACCCGCTGTGTCCCACTGTGTAACACTGTGTCCCGTGTTGTCCTGCTTTGGCCCCCGCTGTGACCTCGCTGTGTTTCTCTCTGTGTCCCGCTGTGTACCCTTCTGTGTCCCCCGCTGTGTCCTTCTGTGTACACCGCTGTGTCCAGCTGTGTCCTCGCTGTGTCCCCCGCTGTCTCCTGCTTTGTCCCACGCTGTGTCCCGCTGTGACCTACTGTGTCCTCGCTTTGTTCCCCGCTGTGTCCCGTTGTGTCCCCGCTGTGTCCACTGCTGTGTCACGCTGTGTACCCCGCTGTGTCCCGCTATGTTCCTGCAGCTTCCCCGCTGTGTCCCGCTGTTTCCCACTCTGTCCCCTGGTGTCCCCCGCTGTGTCCCCCGGTGAGTCCCCGCTGTGTCCCGCTGGGTCCCCCACGGTTCAGGCTGTGTCTTCTGCTGTGTCCCCGCTGTGTCCCGCTGTGTCCCGCTGTGTCCTCGCTGTGTCCCACGCTGTGTTCCGCTAAGTCCTCGCTGTGTCCCGCGATGTGTCCCGTTGTGTCTCCAGCTGTGTCCCCGCTCTGTCCTGCTGTGTTCCCGCTGTATCGACGCTGTGTCCCACTTTGTCCCGCTGTGTCCTCGCTGTGTTCCCAGCTGTGTTCCGATGTGTACCCCTCTGTGTCCCCCTCTGTGTCCCGCTGTGTTCCCCGTTGTGTCCCGCTGTGTCCCGCTGTGTCCCCTGCTGTGTCCCTGCTGTGTCCCCGCTGTGTCCTGCTGTATACTGCTGTGTCCCCCTCTGAGTCCCGCTATGTCCCCGCTGTGTCCCGCTGTGTCCCCCATGTGTCCACCGCTGTGTCCCATTGTGTCCCGCTGTGTCCCCCACTGTTTCCCCCGCTGTGTACGGCTGTGTCCCCCGCTGTATACCCCTTTGTCCACTGCTGTGTCCCCGCTATGCCCCGATTTTTCCCCGGCTGTGTCCCGCTGTGTCCTCACTGTGTCCCCCGCTGTGTCCCACTGTGTCCTCGCTGTGTCCCGCTTTGTCCTCGCTGTGTCCCCGGCTGTCTGCCGCTTTGTCCCCGCTGTGTCCCTAGCTGTGTCCCGCTGGGTCCCGCTGTGTCCTCCCTGTGTCCCGAAAGTGTCCCGCTGTGTCCTCGCTGTGTCCCACGCTGTGTTGCGCTGG
>NW_012305830.1:0-2786 GCF_000151885.1 Dipodomys ordii
CCTTCTTCTGCTTTTCATTCTGCTTCTGCTTCTTCTGCTTCTCCTGCTTCTCCTTCTCATTCTCCTTCTCTTTCTGCTTCTGCTTATCCTTCTGTTTCCCATACTCCTAATCCTTCTCTTTCTCCTTGTTCTTCTTCTGCTTCTCGTTCTTCTTCTGCTTCTTCTGCTTGTTCTGTTTCTTCTGCTTCTACTTTTCCAGCTTCTGCTGCTTCTGCTTCTCCTTCTGCTTCAGGTTCTCATTCTGCTTCTTGGGCTTCTTCTGTTTCTTCTGCTTCTGCTTCTCCTGCTACTGCTTCTTCAGCTTCTTCTGTTTCTCTTTTGCTTCTCCTTCTGCTTCTGCTTCTCCTTCTGCTCCTTCTCTTTCTTCTGTTTCTTCTTCTTCTTCTTCTTCTTCTTCTTCTTCTGCTCCTCCCCCTTCTGCTTCTTCTGCTTCTCCTGCTTGTCCTTCTCCTTCTGCTTCTCCTTCTCTTTCTTCTCCTTCTCTTTCTGCTTCTGTTTCTGCTTCTTCTGCTTCTCCAACTTCTCCTTCTTCTTCTCCTTCTGTTTCTGCTTCGCTTTCTGCTTCTGCATCTCCTTCTGCTTCACCTTCTGCTGCTCTTTCTCCTTCTTCTGTTTCTCCCTCTGCTTCTGCTTCTTATGCTTCTTCTTTATCTTCTGCTTCTGCTTCTCCTGCTTCTGCTTCTTATGCTTCTACTGCTTCTTATTCTGCTTCTGCTTCTTCTGCTTCTACTTCTCTTTTTGCTTCTGCTTCTCCTGCTTGTTTTTCTGCTTCTTCTGCTGCTTCTCCTTCTGCTGCTTCTTCTACTTCTCCTTCTCCTCCTTCTCTTTTTGCTTCGCCTTCTGCTTCTGCTTCTTCTGTTTCTCCTGCCTGAATTTCTGATTCTACTTCTTCTGCTGCTTCTCCTTCTGCTTCTGCTTGTACTTCTGATTCTGATTCTGCTACTTCTGCTTCTTCTCTTTCGGCTTCTCCTGCTTCTGCTTCTTGTGTTTCTCCTGCTTCTCTTTCTGCTTCTCATTTCGCTCTGCTTCTCCTTCTGCTTCTGCTTCTCCTCCTTCTCCTTCTCCTACTTCTGCTTCTCCTTCATCTTCTGCTTCTTCTGCTTCTCTTTCTGCATCTCCTTCTGCTTGTGTTTGGCCTTATGCTTCTTCTTCTGCCTCTGCTTCTCCTTCTCCTTCTTTTGCTTCTCCTTTTGCTTCTGCTTCTTCTGCTTTTCCTGCTTCTCCTTCTGCTTCTGCTTCTTCTGCTTTTCCTTCTGCATCTTTTTCTGCTTCTGCTTCTCCTTCTCCTTCTTCTGCTTCTCTTTCTCCTTCTCCTTCTCCTTCTTCTTCTTCTTCTTCTTCTTCTTCTTCTTCTTCTTCTTCTTCTTCTTCTTCTTCTTCTTCTTCTTCTTCTTCTTCTTCTTCTTCTTCTTCTGCTTTACCTGCTTCGCTTTCTGCTTCTCCTTCTGCTTCTCCTTCTGTTTCTCCTTCTCCTTCTTCTTCTTCTGCTTTTCCTTCTGCTTCTCGTTCTGCTTCTGCTACAACTGCTACTGCTTCTACTTCTTCTGTTTCTTCTGCTTCTCCTTCTGATTTTCATTCTCTTTCTGCTTCTGCTTCTCCTTCTCCTTCTCCAGATTCTGGTTCTTCTGCTTCTCCTGCTTCTCCTTCTGCCTGAGTTTCTCCTTCTGCTTCTTCGGATTCTTATGCTTCTGCTTCTCCTGCTTCTGCTTCTCCTGCTTCTCGTTGTGCTTCTCTTTCTGCTTCTCCTTCTCCTTCTCCTGCTTCTCCTTCTGCTTATGCTTCTCCTTCTGCTTCTGCTTCTGCTTCAATTTCTCCTTCTGCTTCTCATTAAGCTTCTGCGTCTTCTGTTTCTTCTGCTACTCCTGCTTCTGCTTCTCCTGCTTCTCCTACTTCTCGTGCTGCTTCTCCTTCTGCGTCTCTTTCTGCTTCTGCTTATCCTTTTGCTTCTCCTACTCCTAATCCTTCTCTTTCGCCTTCTCATTCTCCGTCTACTGCTTCTCCTGCTTCTCTTCTGCATCTTCTTCTGCTTCTGATTCTCCTTCTGCTGAGTATTCTGCTTCTACTTCTCCTTCTTCTGTTCTCCATCTGATTCTACTTCTTATGCTTATTCTTTTTCTTCTGCTTCTGCTTCTGCTTCTCCTGCTTCTGCTTCTTCTGCTTCTACTGCTTCTTCTTCTCCTTCTCCTTCTCCTTCTTCTTCTTCTTCTTCTTCTTCTTCTTCTTCTTCTTCTTCTTCTTCTTCTTCTTCTTCTTCTTCTTCTTCTTCTTCTTCTTCTTCTTCTTCCTGCTGCTTCTGCTTTTCCTGCTTCTTCTTCTTCTACTGCTTCTCTTTCTGCTTCTCATTCTGCTTCTGCTTCTCCTTCTGATTCTCCTATTGCTTCTGCGGCTCTTCCTTCTCCTTCTCCTACTTCTCCTTCTCCTTCTGCTTCTGCTTCTTCTGCTTCTCCTGCTTCTCCTTCTGCATCTCCTTCTGCTTCTGCTTCTCCTTCTGCTGCTTCTTCTGCTTCTGTTTCTCCTTCTGCTTCTCCTTCTGCTTCTTCTGCTTCTCCTTCTGCTTCTCCTTCTGTTTCTCCTTCTCCTTCTCGTTCTTCTGCTTTTACTTTTGCTTCTCCTTCTGCTTCTGCTGCAACTGCTACTGCTTCTGCTTCTTTTGTTTCTTCCGCTTCTCCTTCTCCTTTTGATTCTCTTTCTGCTTCTGCTTCTCCTTCAGCTTCTCATTCTGCTTCTCCAGATTCTGCTTAAATCTGCTTCTCCTGCTTCTCCTTCTGCTTCAGGTTCTGCTTCTG
>NW_012305831.1:0-2786 GCF_000151885.1 Dipodomys ordii
CTGTGTCCCCCGCTGTGTCCCCCCTGTGTCCCGCTGTGTCCCGATGTGTCCCCCGCTGTGTCCTCGCAGTGTCCCACTGTGTCCCGTGATGTCCCGCTGTGTCCACGCTGTGTCCCGCTGTGTCCTTGCTGTTTTCCCCGCTGTGTCCCGCTTTGTCTCCCCTGTGTCCGCCGCTGTGTCTGCTGTATCCCCCGCTGTGTCCCGCTGTGTCCCCAGCTCTGTCCCCACTGTGTCCCGCTGTGTTGCACTCTGTCCCCCTGTGTCCTCTCTGTGTATCCTGCAGTGTCCCGCTGTGTCCCCCACTATGTCCCGCTGTGTCCCCGCAGTTTCCCGCTGTGTCCCGCTGTGTACCGCTGTGTCCCCCGCTGTGTCCCCCGCTGTGTCCCACGCTGTGTCCCCCGCTGTGTAACGCTGTGTCCCCCGCTATGTCCCCCGTTGTGTCTCGCTGTTTTCCCCCTGAGTCCCGCTGTGTCCCGCTGTGTCCTCGCTGTATACCTCGTTGTGTCCCGCTGTGTCCTCACTGTGTCCCCCGTTGTGTCCCGCTGTGTCCTCCGCTGTGTCTGACTGTGTCCCGCTGTGTCCCGCTGTGTCCCCGCTGAGTCCTGCAGTATCCCCCGCTCTGTCCCCCGCTTTGTCCGGCTGTATCCCCCACTGTGTCCCGTGGTGACCCGCTTTGTCCCCCGCTATGTCCCCCGCTGAGTCCCATCTGTGTCCCTGCTGTGTCCCGCTGTGTCCTCGCTGTGTCCCCTGCTGTCTTCCACTTTGTCCCACGCTGTGTCCCACTGTGTCCTCGCTGTGTCCCCTGCTGTGTTCCGCTGTGTCCCGACTGTGTCCCATGCTGTGTCCCGCTGTGTCCCGCTGTGTCCCCCGCTGTGTCCCGCTGTGTCCCCGCAGTGTCCCCTCTGTGTCCCCGCTATGTCCCGGTGTGTCCTCGCTGTGTCACCCGCTGTGTCCCGCTGTGTCCTGCTGTGTCCCCCGCTGTGTCCTGCTGTGTCCCTGCAGTATCCCCTCTGTGTCCCCGCTATGTCCCGCTGTGTCCCACTGTGTCCCCCGCTGTCTCCCGCTGTGTCCTCGCTGTGTCCCCCGCTGTGTCCCACTGTGTCTCCGCTGTGTCCCGCTTTGTCCCCGCTGTGTCCCTGTGTGTCCCGCTCTATCCCCCGCTCTGTCTCCCTGTGTCCCGCTGTGTCCCCCACTGTGTCCCGTTGTGTCCCTGCAGTGTACCCTGCTGTGTCAGCCTGTGTCGTCGCTGTTTCGACGCTGGGTCCCGCTGGGTCCCGCTGGGTCCTCGCTGTGTTCCCTGCTGTGTCCCGCTGTGTCCCCCACTGTGTCCTGCTGTGTCCCGCTGTGTCACGCTGTGTAACGCTGTGTCCCCCGCTGAGTCCTGCTGTGTCCCCGCTGTGTCCCGCTGTGTCATTGCTGTGTCCCCCGCTGTGTCCCGCTTTGTCCCCCCTGTGTACGCCGCTGTGTCCCGCTGTATTCCCCGCTGTGTCCCGCTGTGTCCCCGCTGGGTCCCGCTTTGTCCCCGCTGTGTCCCTGTGTGTCCCTCTCTATCCACAGCGCTGTCTCCCTGTGTCCCGCTGTGTCCCGTTGTGCCCCGCTGTGTCTCCCGCTGTGTCCCGTTGTGTCCCGCTGTGTCCCCCACTGTGTCCCGTTGTGTCCCTGCAGTGTACCCCGCTGTGTCAGCCTGTGTCGTCGCTGTTTCGACGCTGGGTCCCGCTGTGTCCAGCTGTGGTCCCACACTGTTCCCTGCTGTGTCCCGCTGTGTCCCCCACTGTGTCCTGCTGTGTCCCGCTGTGTCACGCTGAGTAACGCTGTGTCCCCCGCTGAGTCCCGCTGTGTCCCCACTGTGTCCCGCTGTGTCATTGCTGTGTCCCCCGCTGTGTCCCGCTTTGTCCCCCCTGTGTACGCCGCTGTGTCACGCTGTGTCCCCAGCTGTGTCCCCGCTGTGTCCCGCTGTGTTCCGCTGTGTCCCACTGTGTTCCGCTGTGTCCCGTTGTGTCCTCGCTGTGTCTAACGCAGTGTCCCGCTGTGTCCCCCACTATGTCCCGCTGTTTCCCGCTGTGTCCCCGCTGTTTCCCGCTGTGTCCCGCTGTGTACCGGTGTGTCCCCCGCTGTGTCCCCCGCTGTGTCCCCCGCTGTGTAACGCTGTGTCCCCCGCTGTGTCCCCCGTTGTGTCCCGCTGTTTTCCCCCTGAGTCCCGCTGTGTCCCGCTGTGTCCTCGCTGTATACCTCGTTGTGTCACGCTGTGTCCTCACTGTGTCCCCCGTTGTGTCCCGCTGTGTCCTCCGCTGTGTCCGGCTGTGTCCCGCTGTGTCCCGCTGTGTCCCCGCTGAGTCCTGCAGTGTCCCCCGCTCTGTCCCCCGCTTTGTCCGGCTGTATCCCCACTGTGTCCCGCTGTGTCCTGCTGTGTCCCCCGCTTTGTCCCGCTGTGTGCCCGCATTGTCCCCGCTTTGTCCTGCTGTGTCCCACTGTGTCCCGTGGTGACCCGCTTTGTCCCCCGCTATGTCCCCCGCTGAGTCCCATCTGTGTCCCTGCTGTGTCCCGCTGTGTCCTCGTTGTGTCCCCTGCTGACTTCCGCTTTGTCCCACGCTGTGTCCCACTGTGTCCTCGCTGTGTCCCCTGCTGTGTTCCGCTGTGTCCCGACTGTGTCCCATGCTGTGTCCCGCTGTGTCCCGCTGTGTCCCCCGCTGTGTCCCGCTGTGTCCCCGCAGTGTCCCCTGTGTGTCCCAAGCTATGTCCCGCTGTGTCCTCGCAGTGTCACCCGCTGTCTACTGCTTGTATGAGAA
>NW_012305832.1:0-2786 GCF_000151885.1 Dipodomys ordii
ACATCGGGACACAGCGGGACAAAGCAGGGGACACAGCGGTGAAACAGCTGGACACAACGGAGTACATAGCGGGACACAGCGCGCACACAGGGGGACACAGGGGGACACAGCAGGGACAGAGCGGGACACAGCGGAACACAGTGGGACACAGCGGGGTACACAGCGGGACACAGCGGGGTCCCAGGTAGGACAAAGTGGGACACAGCTGGGGACACAGCGAGGACACAGCGGGGGACACAGCGGGACACAGCGAGGAACAGCGTAGATACAGCGGGGACACAGCGTTACACAGCGTGGTACACAGCTGTGGACACAACGGGACACAGTGTGGGCACAGCGGGACACAGCGGGAAACAGTGGGACACAGCGGGGACAAAGAGTGAGACACAGCAGGGGACAGAGTGGGAGACAGCGGGGGACACAGCGGGGACACAGCGGGGACTCAGCGGGGTCACAGCGGGATACACAGTTGTGGACACAACGGGACACAGTGTGGGCACAGCGGGACACAGCGGGACAGAGTGGGACACAGAAGGGATAAAGCGTGAGACACAGCGGGGGACAGAGCGGGAGACAGCGGGGGACACAGCGAGAACACAGCGGGACACAGCGGGACACAGCGGGGGACACAGCTAGGACACAAGCGGGACACAGTGGGGCCACAAAGGGGACTCAGCGGGGGAAACAGCGGGGGAAAAAGCGGGACACCATGGGACACAGTGTGACACAGCAGGACACAGAGGGAACACTGCGTCGACACAGCAGGACAAAGCGGGGGACACAGCGGGACACAGCGGGACACAGCGGGGGACACAGCGGGGGACAGTGGAGAAAAAGAGAGGACACAGCGGGACACAGCGGTGACACAGCTGGACACAACGGAGTACACAGCGGGACACAGCGGGCACAAAGCGGGGACAGAGCGGGACACAGCTGGACACAGCGGGACATAGCGGGGGACACAGCGGGACACAGAGGGGGACACAGTGAGGACACAGTGGGACACAGCGGGGGACACAGCGTGGGACACAGCGGGACACAGCGAGGAACAGCGTAGATACAGCGGGGACACAGCGTTACACAGCGTGGTACACAGCTGTGGACACAACAGGACATAGTGTGGGCACAGCGGGACACAGCGGGACACAGTGGGACACAGCGGGGACAAAGCGTGAGACACAGTGTGGGACAGAATGGGAGACAGCAGGGGACACAGCGGGGACTCAGCGGGGTCACAGCGGGATACAGCGGGACACAGAGTGACACAGCGGGACACAGCAGAGGACACAGCGGGACACAGCGGAGGACAGAGCGACGACACAACAGGACACAGTGGGGACACAGGGGGACTCAGCAGGGGTACAGGGGGACACAACGGGACACAGCAGGACACAGCGTGACACAGATGGGACACAGCAGGGACACAGCAGGGACACAGTGGGGGACACAGCGGGACAAAACGGGACACAGCGGGGGACACAGTAGGACAGAGCAGGGGACACAGTGGGGGACAGAGGGGGACACCATGAATAACAGAGCAAGGACACAGCGGGACCCAGAGGGACACAGCCTTGATACAGCGGGATTCACAGCGTTACACAGCGGGTTACACAGCTGGGGACACAAAGGGACATAGTGGTGGACACAGCGGGATACAGCAGGACAGAGTGGGACACAGACGGGATAAAGCGTGAGACACAGCGGGGGACAGAGCGGGAGACAGCGGGGGACACAGCGAGGACACAGCGGGACACAGCGGGGACACAGCGGGACTCAGCGGGGGACACAGCAGTACACAGCGGGACACAGCGGGACACAGCGGGGGACACAGTGGGACAGAGCAGGGTACACAGAGGGTCCCAGCGGGACACAGCGGGGGACACAGCGAGGACAAATTGGGACACAGAGGGGACACAGCTGGACTCAGTGGGGGACACAGCAGGACACAGCATTACACAGCGGGACACAGCGGGACACAGCGGGGGACACAGTGGGACAGAGCAGGGTACACAGCAGGGGACACAGAGGGACCCAGCGGGACACAGCGGGGGACACAGGGGGGACACTGCGGGACACTGCGGGAGACACAGCGAGGACACAGCGTGACACAGCGGAACACAGCAGGACACAGTTGGGACACAGCAGGGGACACAGCGGGACACAGAGGGGGACAAGCGGGACACAGTGGGGGACACGGGGGGACAATGCGGGACACAGCGCGGGACACAGCGATGACAAAGCGGGACACAGCGGGGACACAGCGGGACTCAACACGGTCACAGCGGGACACAGTGGGACACAGCGGGACACCTCGGGGACACAGCAGGGGACACAGCGGGACACAGCGGGGGACACAGCGGGACACAGCGGGCGACACAGGGGGAACAAAGCGGGACACAGCAGGGGACACAGCGAGAACTCAGCGGGACACATCTGGGACACAGCGGGAATCAGCGGGAGACACAGCGGGACACAGTGGGACAGAGCGGGGACACAGCAGGGACACAGCGCGGGACACAGTGGGACAGAGCAGGGGACACAGCAGGGGAAACAGAGGGACAGAGCGGGACACAGTGGGGGACACAGGGTTGACAGAGCGGGACACAGCGGGGACACAGTGAGGACACATTGGGACACAGTGGGGACACAGCGGGACTCAGCGTGGGACACAGCAGTACACAGCGGGACCCAGCGGGACACAGCGTCGATACAGCGGGGACACAGCGGGGTACATAGCTGGGGACACAACGGGACACAGTGGGGGCCATAGCGGGACACAGCGGGAC
>NW_012305833.1:0-2785 GCF_000151885.1 Dipodomys ordii
TTCTTCTGTTTCTCCTTCTGCTTCTTCTTCTGCTTCTCTTTCTGCTTCTAATTCTGCTTCTGCTCCTCCTACTCCTAATCCTTCTCTTTCTCCTTCTTATTCTTCTGCTTCTCGTTCTGCTTCTGCTTCTTCTGCTTGTTCTGTATCTTCTGCTTCTGCTTTTCCAGCTTCTGATGCTTCTGCTTCTCCTTCTGCTTCAGGTTCTCCTTCTGCTTCTTCAGCTTCTTCTGTTTCTTCTGCTTCTGCTTCTTCTGCTTCTGTTTATATTTCTGCTTCTCCTTCTGCTTTTGCTTCTCCTTCTGCTCCTTCTCCTTCTTCTGTTTCTTCTTCTTCTTCTGCTTCTCCCGCTTCTGCTTCTTCTGCTTCGCCTGATTGTCCTTCTGCTTCTGCTTCTCCTTCTCCCTCTTCTGCTTCTCTTTCTGCTTCTGCTTCTTCTGATTCTCCAACTTCTCCTTCTGTTTCTGCTTCTCTTTCTGCTTCTGCATCTCCTTCTGCTTCACCTTCTGCTGCTCCTTCTCCTTCTTCTGTTTCTCCCTCTGCTTCTATTTCTGCTTCTTATGCTTCTTCTTTTTCTTCTGCTTCTGCTTCTCCTGCTTCTTATGCTTCTACTGCTGCTTTTTCTGGTTCTGCTTGTTCTGCTTCTACTTCTCTTTCTGCTTCTGCTTCTCCTGCTTGTTTTTCTGCTTCTTCTGCTGCTTCTCCTTCTGCTGCTTCTTTTACTACTCCTTGTGCTTCTCTTTTTGCTTCTCCTTCTGCTTCTGCTTCTGCTTCTTCTGTTTCTCCTGCCTGAATTTCTGGTTCTACTTCTTCTGCTGGTTCTCCTTCTGCTTCTGCTTCTCCTTCTGCCAATGTTTCTGCTTCTTCTGCTTCTTCTCTTTCGGCTTCTCCTGCTTCTGCTTCTTGTCCTTCTCCTGCTTCTCTTTCTGCTTCTCATTCTGCTTCTGCTTCTTCTCCTGCTTCTCTTTCTGCTTCTCATTCTGCTTCTGCTTCTCCTTCTGCTTCTCCTCCTTCACCTTCTCCTACTTCTGCTTCTCCTTCAGCTTCTGCTTCTTCTGCTTCTCCTTCTGCACCTCCTTCTTCTTGTGCTTGTCCTTATGCTTCTGCTTCTTCTTCTCCTTCTCCTTCTTTTGCTTCTCCTTCTTCTGCTTTTCCTGCTTCTCCTCCTGCTTCTGCTTCTTCTGCTTTCCCTCCTTCTCTTCCTGCTTCTCCTTCTGTTTCTGCTTCTCCTTCTGCTTCTGCTTCTTTTCCTTCTTGTGTTTCTTCCGCTTCTGCTTCTCAAGTTTCTGCATCTCCTGCTTCTCCTTCTGCTGCTCTTTCTGCTTCTCCTGCTGCTTTTCCTTCTCCTGCTCCTTCTTCTGCTTCTCTTTCTGCTTCTCCTTCTGATTCTCCTACTCCTTCTCCTTCTCGTTCTTCTGCTTTTCCTTCTGCTTCTCCTTCTGCTTTTGCATCTTCTGCTTCTTCTGCTACTGCCTCTGCTTCTTCTGTTTCTTCTGCTTCCCCTTCTGCTTCTCCTTCTGCTTTTGCTTCTCTTTCTGCTTCTGCTTCTCCTTCTGCTTCTCCAGATTCTGCTTCTTCTGCTTCTCCTGCTTCTCTTTCTGCTTCAGGTTCTGCTTCTGCTTCTTTGGCTTCTTCTGCTTCTGCTTCTCTTTCTGCTGCTGCTTCTCCTGCTTCTCTTTCTGTTTCTGCTTTTCCTTCTGTTTCTGCTTCTCCTTCTGCTTCTGCTTCTTCTCCTTCCTATGTTTCTTCTGCTTCTGCTTCTCCTGCTTCTCCTTCTCCTGCTTCTCGTTGTGCTTCTCTTTCTACTTCTCTTTCTGCTTCTCCTTCTCCTTCACCTTCTTCTGCTTCTCCTTTTGCTTCTGCATCTGCTTCAATTTCTCCTTCTGCTTCTCATTCTGCTTCTGCGTCTTCTGTTTATTCTGCTTCTCCTGCTTCTGCTTCTCCTGCTTCTACTACTTCTCGTGCTGCATCTCTATCTGCGTCTCTTATCTGCTTCTGCTTATCCTTTTGCTTCTCCTACTCCATAATCCTTCTCTTTCGCCTTCTTCTACTCCTCTGCTTCTCCATCTGCATATACTTCTGCATCTGATTCTGCTGATTCATCAGCTTATGCTTCTCTTCTTCTGCTTCTCCCTCTGATTCTGCTTCTTATACTTATTCTTTTTCTTCTACTTCTGCTTCTCCTGCTTCTGCTTCTTCTGCTTTTCCTGCTTCTCTCTCTGCTTCTCCTTCTGCTTCTGCTCTTCCTTCTGCTTCTGCTCCTTCTATTTCTTCTGTTTCTTCTTCTGCTGCTTCTCCCGCTCTGCTTCTTCTGCTTCTCCTGCTTCTCCTTCTCCTTCTCTTTCTGCTTCTGCTTATCCTTCTGTTTCTCCTACTCCTAATCCTTCTCTTTCTCCTTCTCCTTCTTCTTCTGCTTCTCCTGCTGCTTCTTCTTCTGCTTCTTCTGCTTTTTCTGTTTCTTCTGTTTCTGCTTCTCCTGCTTCTTCTTCTTCTGCTTCTCCTACTTCTCCTTCTGCTTCTCCGTCTCATTCTCCTTCTCCTTCAATTCCTCCTTCTTGTGCTTGTCTTTCTGCTTCTGCTTCTACTTCTCCTGCTTCTGCTTCTGTTTGTCCTTCTGCTTCTCCTTTTGCTTCTCTTTCAGCTTCTTATTCTGCTTCTGCTCCTCCTACTCCTAATCCTTCTCTTTCTCCCTCTTCTTCTGCTTCTCGTTCTGCTTCTGCTTCTTCTGCTTCTTCGGTTTCTTCAAACTTCTGCTTTTCCAGCTTCTGCTGCTTCTGCTTCTCCTCTG
>NW_012305834.1:0-2785 GCF_000151885.1 Dipodomys ordii
CTTCAGATTCTGCTTCTGCTTCTTCGGCTTCTCCTGTTTCTTCTGCTTCTGCTTCTCCTGCTTCTTCTGCTTCTCCTGCTTCTCTTTCTGCTTCTACTTCTGCTTCTGCTTCTCCTTCTGCTTCTGCTTCTGCTCTTCCCCTTCTTCTGTTTCTTTTGCTTCTGTTTCTTCTGCTTCTTCTTCTTCTGTTTCTTCTGATTCTACTTCTGCTTCTCCTTCTTCTCCTTCTCTTTCTGCTTCTTCTGATTCTCCTGCTTCTCCTTCTTGTTCTCCTTCTGTTTCTGCTTCTCTTCTGCTTCTGCTTCTCCTTCTGCTGCTCCTTCTCCTTCTCCTTCTTCTGCTTCTCTCACTGCTTCTGCTTCTGCTTCTTTTGCTTATTCTTTTTCTTCTGTTTCAGCTTCTCCTGCTTCTGCTTCTTCTGCTTCTACTGCTTCTCCTTATACTTCTCCTTATGCTTCTCCTTATGCTTCTCCTTATGCTTCTTCTTCTTCTTCGTCTTCTTCTTCTTCTCTTTCTTCTGCTTCTGCTTCTTCTGCTTCTCCTGCTTCTCCTTCTCATTCTCCTTCTCTTCCTGCTTGTGCTTATCCTTCTGTTTCTCCTACTCCTAATCCTTCTCTTTCTCCTTGTTCTTCTTCTGCTTCTCGTTCTTCTTCTGCTTCTTCTGCTTGTTCTGTTTCTTCTGCTTCTACTTTTCCAGCTTCTGCTGCTTCTGCTTCTCCTTCTGCTTCAGGTTCTCCTTCTGCTTCTTGGGCTTCTTCTGTTTCTTCTGCTTCTGCTTCTCCTGCTACTGCTTCTTCTACTTCTTCTGCTTCTCTTTCTGCTTCTCCTTCTGCTTCTTCTTCTCCTTCTGCTCCTTCTCCTTCTTCTGTTTCTTCTTCTTCTTCTTCTGCTTCTACCGCTTCTGCTTCTTCTGCTTCTCCTGCTTGTCCTTCTCCTTCTGCTTCTCCTTCTCCTTCTTCTCCTTCTCTTTCTGCTTCTGCTTCTTCTGATTCTCCAACCTCTCCTTCTTCTTCTCCTTCTGTTTCTGCTTCTCTTTCTGCTTCTGCATCTCCTTCTGCTTCACCTTCTTCTGCTCTTTCTCCTTCTTTTGTTTCTCCCTCTGCTTCTGCTTCTTATGCTTCTTCTTTATCTTCTGCTTTTGCTTCTCCTGCTTCTGCTTCTTGTGCTTCTACTGCTTCTTCTTCTGTTTCTGCTTCTTCTGCTTCTACTTCTCTTTCTGCTTCTGCTTCTCCTGCTTGTTTTTCTGCTTCTTCTGCTGCTTCTCCTTCTGCTGATTCTTCTACTTCTCCTACTGCTTCTCTTTTTGCTTCTGCTTCTGCTTCTTCTGTTTCTCCTGCCTGAATTTTCTGGTTCTACTTCTTCTGCTGCTTCTCCTTCTGCTTCTGCTTCTACTTCTGCTTCTGACTCTGCTTCTTCTTCTCTTTCGGCTTCTCCTGCTTCCGCTTCTTGTGCTTCTCCTGCTTCTCTTTTCTGCTTCTCATTCCGCTTCTGCTTCTCCTTCTGCTTCTGCTTCTCCTCCTTCTCCTTCTCCTACTTCTGCTTCTCCTTCATCTTCTGCTTCTTCTGCTTCTCCTGCTTCTCCTTCTGCATCTCCTTCTACTTGTGCTTGTCCTTATGCTTCTTCTTCTGCCTCTGCTTCTCCTTCTCCTTCTTTTGCTTCTCCTTTTGCTTCTGCTTCTTCTGCTTTTCCTGCTATTCCTTCTGCTTCTGCTTCTTTTCCTTCTCCTTCTGCATCTTCTTCTGCTTCTGCTTCTCCTTCTCCTTCTTCTGCTTCTCCTTCTTATTCTCCTACTGCTTCTCCTTCTGTTTCCCTTCTCTATCTTGTTCTTCTGCTTTTCCTTCTGCTTCTCGTTCTGCTTCTGCTACAACTGCTACTGCTTCTACTTCTTCTGTTTCTTCTGCTTCTCCTTCTGCTTTTGATTCTCTTTCTGCTTCTGCTTCTACTTCTGCTTCTCCTTCTGCTTCTCCAGATTCTGCTTCTTCTGCTTCTCCTGCTTCTCCTTCTGCTTCAGGTTCTCCTTCTGCTTCTTCGGATTCTTATGCTTCTGCTTCTCCTGCTTCAGCTTCTTCTGCTTCCCCTCCTTCTGTTTCTGCTTCTCCTTCTGTATCTGCTTCTCCTTCTGCTTCTGCTTCTTGTCCTTCTCCTGTTTCTTCTGCTTCTGCTTCTCCTGCTTCTCCTTCTTCTGCTTTTCCTGCTTCTCTTTCTGCTTCTCCTTCTGCTTTTCCTTCTCCTTCTGCTTCTGCTCCTTCTCCTTCTTCTGTTTCTTCTTCTTCTGCTTCTCCCGCTTCTGCTTCTTCTGCTTCTCCTGCTTCTCTTTCTGCTTCAGGTTCTCCTTCTGCTTCTTCGGATTCTTATGCTTCTGCTCCTCCTGCTTCAGCTTCTTCTGCTTCCCCTCCTTCTCTTTCTGCTTCTCTTTCTGTATCTGCTTCTCCTTCTGCTTCTGCTTCTTGTCCTTCTCCTGTTTGTTCTGCTTATGCTTCTACTGTTTCTGCATCTCCTGCTCCTCCTTCTGCTGCTCTTTCTGCTTCTCCTGCTGCTTTTCCTTCTCCTGCTCCTTCTTCTGCTTCTCTTTCTGCTTCTCCTTCTGTTTCTCCTTCTCCTTCACCTTCTCGTTCTTCTGCTTTTCCTTCTGCTTCTCCTTCTGCTTCTGCATCTTCTGCTTCTTCTGCTACTGCCTCTGCTTCTTCTGTTTCTTCTGCTTCTAGTTCTGCTTCTCCTTCTGCTTTTGCTTCTCTTTCTGCTTCTGCTTCTCCTTCTGCTTCTCCAGATTCTGCTTCTCCTGCT
>NW_012305835.1:0-2785 GCF_000151885.1 Dipodomys ordii
TCAGCAGAAGCATCCGCAGGTGGTGGTAGGTGCAGTAGTAGCAGGAGGAGTTGTAGGATGTAGGAGGAGGAAGAAGGAGGAAGTAGGAAGTAGAAGGTGCAGAAGGAGGAGGAGGAGGAGGAGTAGTAGGAGGAAGAAGCAGGAAGAAGAAGAAGAAGAAGAAGAAGAAGCAGAAGAAGAAGCAGAAGAAGAAGAAGAAGGAGAAGAAGAAGAAGAAGAAGAAGAAGAAGAAGAAGAAGAAGAAGAAGAAGAAGAAGAAGAAGAAGAAGAAGAAGAAGAAGAAGAAGAAGAAGAAGAAGAAGAAGAAGGAGAAGGAGAAGGAGAAGCATAAGGAGAAGCAGGAGAAGCAGAAGAAGCAGAAGCAGGAGAAGCAGAAGAAAAAGAATAAGCATAAGAAGCAGAATGAGAGGGAGAAGCAGAAGGAGAAGGAGCAGCAGAAGGAGAAGCAGAAGCAGAAAGAGAAGCAGAAACAGAAGGAGAACAAGAAGGAGAAGCAGGAGAATCAGAAGAAGTATAAGTAGAAACAAAGAGAAGGAGAAGAAGGAGAAGCAGAAGTAGAAGTAGAATCAGAAGAAACAGAAGAAGAAGAAGCAGAAGAAACAGAAGCAAAAGAAACAGAAGGAGAAGAGCAGAAGCAGAAGGAGAAGCAGAAGAAGAAGGAGAAGCAGAAAGAGAAGCAGGAGAAGCAGAAGAAGCAGGAGAAGCAGAAGAAGAAGAAACAGAAGAAGCCGAAGAAGCAGAAGCAGAATCTGAAGCAGAAGGAGAAACAGAAGAAGCACAATCTGAAGCAGAAGCAGAAGAAACAGCAGAAGCAGAAGAAACAGAAATAGTAGAATAAACAGAAGCAGAAGCAGCAGGAGAAGCAGAAGCAGAAGAATGAGAAGGCAAAAGAGAAGGATTAGGAGTAGGAGAAGCAGAAGGATAAGCAGAAGCAGAAAGAGAAGCAGAAGGAGAAGCAGCACGAGAAGCAGGACAAGCAGAAGATGCAGATGCATGAGAAGCAGAAAAATCAGAAGACGCAGAAGCAGAATGAGAAGCAGAAGGAGAAATTGAAGAAGAAGGAGAAGCAGAAGAAGAAGGAGAAGGAGAGGGAGAAGCAGAAAGAGAAGCAGAACGAGAAGCAGGACAAGCAGCAGCAGGAGAAGCAGAAGCAGAAGAAACAGAAGGAGAAGAAGCAGAAGCAGAAGGAAAAGCAGAAACAGAAGGAAAAGCAGAAGGAGAAGCAGGAGAAGCAGAAGAAGCAGCAGCAGGAGAAGCAGAAGCAGAAGAAGACGAAGAAGCAGAAGCAGAACCTGAAGCAGAAGGAGAAGCAGGAGAAGGAGAAGAAGCAGAATCTGGAGAAGCAGAAAGAGAACCAGAAGCAGAAAGAGAAGCAAAAGCAGAAGGAGAAGCAGAAGGAGAATTAGAAGAAACAGAAGAAGCGGACGCAGTAGCAGAAGCAGCAGAAGATGCAGAAGCAGAAGGAGAAGCAGAAGGAAAAGTAGAAGTACGAGAAGGAGAAGGAGAAGGAGAAACAGAAGGAGAAGCAGAAAGAGAAGCAGAAGAAGGAGCAGGAGAAGGAAAAGCAGCAGGAGAAGCATAAAGAGCAATAGAAGGAGAAGCAGGAGATGCAGAAACAGGAGAAGCATAAGCAGAAGAAATAGGAGAAGGACAAGAAGCAGAAGCAGAAGGAGAAGCAGAAACAGAAGGAAAAGCAGAAGGAGAAGCAGGAGAAGCAGAAGAAGCAGCAGCAGGAGAAGCAGAAGCAGAAGAAGCCGAAGAAGCAGAAGCAGAACCTGAAGCAGAAGGAGAAGCAGGAGAAGGAGAAGAAGCAGAATCTGGAGAAGCAGAAGGAGAAGCAGAAGCAGAAAGAGAAGCAGACGAAGAGAAGCAAAACGAGAAGCAGGAGAAGCAGAAGAAGAAGAAACAGAAGAAGGAGAAGTAGCAGAAGCAGAAGGAGAAGCAGAAGGAGAAGCAGAAAGAGAAGCAGAAACAGAAGGAGAAGCAGAAAGAGAAGGAGGGGAAGCAGAAGAAGCAGAAGCATAAGAATCCGAAGAAGCAGAAGCAGAACCTGAAGCAGGAGAAGTAGAAGAAGCAGTATCTGGAGAAGCAGAATGAGAAGCAGATGGAGAAGCAGAAGCAAAAAGAGAATCAAAAGCAGAAGTAGAAGCAGAAGAAACAAAAGAAGCAGAAGCAGTAGTCGTTGTAGCAGAAGGAAAAGCAGTAGGAAAAGCAGAAGAACGAGAAGGAGAAGCAGAAGGAGAATCAGAAGGAGAAGCAGAAGAAGGAGAAGGAGAAGCAGAAGAAGAAGAAGCAGCAGAAGGAGAAGCAGAAGCAGAAGAAGATGCAGAAGGAGAAGCAGAAGAAGAAGAAGCAGAAGAAGAAGCAGAAGTAGGAGAAGGAGAAGGAAGGGCAGCAGAAGCAATAGGAGAAGCAGAAGGAGAAGCAGAAGAATGAGAAGAAGAAAGAGAAGCAGGAGAAGCACAAATGCAGAAGCAGGAGAAGCAGAAACAGAAGATACAGAAGAAGAAGAAGAAGAAGAAGAAGAAGAAGAAGAAGAAGAAGAAGAAGAAGAAGAAGAAGAAGAAGAAGAAGAAGAAGAAGAAGAAGAAGAAGAAAAAGGAGAAGAAGAAGCAAAAGAAGAAGGAGAAGCAGGAGAAGCAGAAGGAGAAGAAGAAGAAGTAGAACTAGAAGCAGAAGGAGAAGTAGAAGAAGGAGAAGGAGGAGCAGAAGGACAAGCAGAAGGAGAAGCAGAAAGAGAAGCAGAAGAAGCAGGAGAAGCAGAAGCAGAAGAAAAAGAAAAGCA
>NW_012305836.1:0-2785 GCF_000151885.1 Dipodomys ordii
GTTTCGACGCTGTGTCCCGATGGTTCCCGCTGTGTCCTCGCTGTGTTCCCCGCTCTGTCCCGCTGTATCCCCCGCTTTGTCCCCGCTGTGTCCCGCTGTGTCCCGCTTTGTCCCCCCTGAGTCCTGTTGTGTCCCCAGCTGTGTACCTCTCTGTGTCCTGCTGTGTCCCCGCTGTACCGACGCTGTGTCCCGCTGTGTCCTCGCTGTGTTCCACGCTGTGTCCCGCTGTGTTCCCCGCTGTGTCCCCCACTCTGTCCCGCTGTGTCCTCGACTGTGTCCTGCTCTGTTCTGCTTTGTCCCTCGCTGTGTCCCTGCTGTGTCCCTACTGTGTCCAGCTGTGTCCCGCTGTGTCCCGCTGTGTCCCGCTGTGTCCTCGCTGTGTCCCCCGCTGACACCGCTCTGTCCCGCTGTGTCCCGCTGTGTCCTCCGCTGTGACCGATCTGTCCCGCTGTGTCCCGCTGTGTCCCCGCTGTGTCCTGCTGTGTCCCTGCTGTGTCCCCGTGTGTCCCGCTCTATCCCTCGCTCTGAACCCTGTGTCCTGCTGTTTCCCGCTGTGTCCCGCTGTGTTCCCCGCTGTGTCCCACTGTGTCCCCCGCTCTGTCCTCCGCTGTGTCCCCCGCTGAATCCCCGCTGTGTCTTCGCTGTGTCCCCCACATTTACCGCTCTGTCCCTCTGTTTCCCGCTGTGTCTCCGCTGTGGCCCCTGCTGTGTCCCGCTGTGTCCCGCTGTGTCCTCGCTGTGTCTCCCGCAGTGTCCCGCTGTGTCTTCGCTTTGTCCCCAGCTGCGTCCCGCTGTGTCCCCCACTGTGTCCCACTGTGTCCCGCTTTGTCCCGCTGTGTCCTCGCTGTGTCCCCGTGTGTCCTGCTCTATCCCTCGCTCTGTCCCCCTGTGTCCTGCTGTGTCCCGCTGTGTCCCCCTGTGTCCCGCTCTATCCCCTGCTCTGTCCCCCTATGTCCTGCTGTGTCCCGCTGTGTCCCCCTGTGTCCCGCTCTATCCCCCGCTCTGTCCCCCTATGTCCTGCTGTGTCCCGCTGTGTCCCAGCTGTGTACCCCGCTGTGTCCCCCAGTGTCATCGCTGTTTCGACGCTGGGTCCCGCTGTGTCCCGCTGTGTCCCCGTGTGTCCCCGCTGTGTTCCCGCTGTGTCCCGCTCTATCCCCCGCTCTGTCCCCCAGGGTCCTGCTGTGTCCCGCTGTGTCCTGCTGTGTCTCCCACTGTGTCCCGTTTTGTCCCAGCTGTGTACCCCGCTGTGTCCCCCTGTGTCGTCGCTGTTTCCACGCTGTGTCCCGATGGTTCCCGCTGTGTCCTCACTGTGTTCCCCGCTGTGTCCCGCTGTTTCCCCCGCTCTGTCCTCTGCTGTGTCCCCCGCTGAGTCCCTCTCTGTCCCTCGCTGTGTCCTGCTGTATCACGCTGTGTCCCGCTCTGTCCCCGCTGTGTCCTGCTGTGTCCCCCGCTGTGTCCCCCGCTGTGTCCTCGTTGTGTCCCCGCTGTGTCCCGCTTTTTCCTCACAGTGTCCACTGCTGTGTCCCGCTTTTTTCCCCGCTGTGTTCCCCGCTGTGTCCCGCTATTTCCCCCGCTTTGTCCCCCGCTGTGTCCCGCTATTTCCCCCGCTTTGTCCCCCGCTGTGTCCCGCTGTGTCCTGCTGTGTCCCCCGCAGTGTCCAGCTGTGTCCCCGCTGTGTCCCCTGCTGTGTCCCCCGCTGTGTCCGGCTGTGTTCCCTCGCTTTGTCCCGCTGTGACCAATGCTCTGTCCCCGCTGTGTCCAGCTGTGTCCCCGGTGTGTACCGCTGTGTCCCCGCTGTGTCCCCGCTGTGTCCCCGCTGTGTCCCGCTGTGTACCCCGCGATGTCCAGCTGTGTCCCCGCTCTGTCCCGCTGTGTCCACCACTGTGTCCCGATGTGTCCCCTGCTGTGTCCCCCGCTGTGTCCCGCTGTGTCCCTCGCAGTGTCCCGCTGTGTCCCCCACTGTCTCCCGCTCTGTCCCACGCTGTGTCTCAAGCTTTGTCCCCACTGTGTCCCACTGTGTCCCCCCTGTGTCCCGTTGTGTCCCCAGCTTTGTACCTCGCTGTGTCCCCGCTGTACCGACGCTGTGTCTGCTGTGTCCTCGCTGTATTCCCCGCTGTGTCCCGCTGTGTCCTCCGCTGTGTCCCCCGCTCTGTCCCGCTGTGTCCCCCACTGTGTCCCGCTGTGTTCCGCTTTGTCCCCACTGTGTCCCGCTGTGTTCCGCTTTGTCCCACTCTGTGTCCCCGCTGTGTCCCCGCTGTGTCCAGCTGTGACCCGCGGTGTCCCGCTGTGTCACACTGTGTCCCCAGCAGAGTACCGCTGTGTCCTTGCTGTGTCCCTTGCTGTGTCCCGCTTTGTCCCCCCTGTGTCCGCCACTGTGTCCTGCTGTATCCCCCGATGTGTCCTGCTTTGTCCCCAGCTGTGTCCCCGCTGTGTCCCCCGCGTTGTACTCACTGTGTCCCTCTGTTTCCCTCTGTGTCCCCCGCTGTGTCCCGTTGTGTCCCCCGCTGTGTACCCCGCTGTGTCCAGCTGTGTACCACGCTGTGTCCCGCTGTGTCCCCCTGTGTCCCCCGCTGTGTCCCGCTGTGTTCCGCTGTGTCCCCCGCTGTGTCCCGCTGTGTCCCGCTCTATCCCTCGCTCTGTCCCCCAGTGTCCGGCTGTGTCCCGCTGTGTCCCGCTGTGTCCCCCACTGTGTCCCGTTGTGTCCCAGCTGTGTACCCCGCTGTGTCCCCCTGTGTCGTCGCTGTTTCGACGCTGTGTCCCGCTGGGTCCCGCTGTGTCCTCGCTG
>NW_012305837.1:0-2785 GCF_000151885.1 Dipodomys ordii
GACCCCAAGTTCCTCACCCTTTCCCTCGAAACACAAAATACCAATTTGTGCTGGATCCCCTAACCCCCCAAAGTTTAAGGTAGGGCTATTAGCAGAAGGGTGGTATGTCATCTTTTGTGCCCGACGTGGGGGGGGAGGGGGAAGGGGGGCGATGTCATGGGAGACGCAGAGAAGGGGGGGCAGAGGGCATCTCAGGGTATCTGTGTGAGTGCGAGCGTGCATTTTTGAGCGAATTCCAAGATCGAACGCGACAGAGCAGGTACTAAGTCCAGTCCCGTACCAATTCAGTCGTCTCAGTCTCGGGTGGATAAGGTTCTGTTTATTGTATTTCTCTGTAAGAATGTGTGCTTGTGTGACTCTGTCTGTCTTTATGTCTGTCTGTTGGTATCTTTATATCTATCTCTCTATTTATCGTAAGAATTATCTCTCTCTCTCTCCCGCCCGCCCGCCCGCCCGCACTCCCTCCCTCCTTTTCCTCTCGACTTGCCAGTCAATCCTGGGGCTTGAGCTACTGTACTGGCGCTCCAACACACAATGGTCCCACTCCGAGCCTGCCTGCCTGCCTGCCTGCTTATGCATGGGCCCCATACTCCAACGAGGCACATCATCATCCCCACCCCACCCCTTCTCTGAAAAGAAGGCAGTCTCTCTCGGGGCCAGCCAGCCTGGGCCGGTTTTCTCAGTCAGTCAGTGCGTGGTTTGTTTGTTCTTTTTTCCCCCATGCATTTCATGAGAGAAAACTGCAATTCACAAAACCACCACTAGATGGCGCGCGTTCGCCGTCGACAAGGTGGTCGGGGTGGCGGGAGCAACACGTCGGCTGGCGGTCGAACCCCGCCCTCCCCCCTCCCCGTCGTCATGGCTACGACAGAGGAAAAGCAAATGATGATAATAATGAATCATAACAACCTATATGTATGTGTATGTCAGAACTCTCACTCCCCACTGCCGGGTAGGTGAGGACTGACTGACTGAGTGAGTGACTGACCCGACCCGTGTTTTGCCCCTCCCGCCGCCCCATCCACCTTGTCGACGGCGAACGCGCGCCATCTAGTGGTGGTTTTGTGAATTGCAGTTTTCTCTCATGAAATGCATGGGGGAAAAAAGAGAACAAACAAACCACGCACTGACTGACTGAGAAAACCGGCCTAGGCTGGCTGGCCCCGAGAGAGACTGCCTTCTTTTCAGAGAAGGGGTGGGGTGGGGATGATGATGTGCCTCGTTGGAGTATGGGGCCCATGCATAGGCAGGCAGGCAGGCAGGCAGGCTCGGAGTGGGACCGTTGTGTGTTGGAGCGCCAGTACAGTAGCTCAAGCCCCAGGATTCACTGGCAAGTCGAGAGGAAAAGGAGGGAGGGAGTGCGGGCGGGCGGGCGGGCGGGAGAGAGAATTCAAACGAGAGAGACAGACAGACAGACAGACAGACAGACAGACAGACAGACAGACAGAGACGAAGAGAGACACAGAGAGAGAAATAGAGAAACAGAAACAGAGAGACAAGAGACAGAGACGTGGTGAATTGGTCCGGCTGGACTACATACATGCTCTGTCGCGTCCGAACTTTGAGTTTCCTCAAAGATGCAGGCACGCACACACACAGATACACTGAGATGCCCTCTGCCCCCTCTTCTCTCCTCTCCAATTCCCCCGCCCCCTCCCCCCTCCCCCCCCGTCAGGCACCAGAAATGAGATCCCTCCCCTTCGCCTATTGCGTCAATTACAAACAAAAGGCAGCGTGAGATTCAAGCAAATTTGTTTTATTTTGTTGCGAGGGTAGGGTTGTGGATTTTGGTGCGGGGGGGTGGGTCGGAGGTCGTGGTCATTGTCGAGTAATCGCCTGCGGGGGGGTTGAGGATGGACGGTTACGCCACCTGCATGGATGGCTCGCGTTCCCCTCTGGCTGTCTGGTTGCCGCTGAGTGCTTCAGATATCACCATCCGGTCAGGAAGCAGGGGCTGGAAGATAAAGAGATATTAAAGAGATAATTAGGAGCAGGACTCCGGGGAAGCCCGAAGGCGGGGGGGCGGGGGAGGGATAGAATGGTGGAGAGGAGGGGAGACGGATCTATCCAGGGAACGAGCGACTCCTCCCCCTCCCCCTTCCCCTCCGCAACACGTCGGCTGGCGGTCGAAACCCCGCCCTCCCCCCTCCCCGTCGTCATGGCTACGACAGAGGAAAAGCAAATGATGATAATAATGAATCATAACAACCTATATGTATGTGTATCAGAACTCTCACTCCCCACTGCCGGGTAGGTGAGGACTGACTGACTGAGTGAGTGACTGACCCGACCCGTGTTTTGCCCCTCCCGCCGCCCCATCCACCTTGTCGACGGCGAACGCGCGCCATCTAGCGGTGGTTTTGTGAATTGCAGTTTTCTCTCATGAAATGCATGGGGGAAAAAAAAGAACAAACAAACCACGCACTGACTGACTGAGAAAACCGGCCCAGGCTGGCTGGCCCCGAGAGAGACTGCCTTCTTTTCAGAGAAGGGGTGGGGTGGGGATGATGATGTGCCTCGTTGGAGTATGGGGCCCATGCATAGGCAGGCAGGCAGGCAGGCAGGCTCGGAGTGGGACCCTTGTGTGTTGGAGCGCCAGTACAGTAGCTCAAGCCCCAGGATTGACTGGCAAGTCGAGAGGAAAAGGAGGGAGGGAGTGCGGGCGGGCGGGCGGGCGGGAGAGAGAATTCAAACGAGAGAGAGAGAGAGAGAGAGAGAGAGAGAGACAGACAGACAGACAGACAGAGACAAAGAGAGACACAGAGAGAGAAATAGAGAAACAGAA
>NW_012305838.1:0-2785 GCF_000151885.1 Dipodomys ordii
GCTTCTTCTGCTTCTCCTGCTTCTCCTTCTGCATCTCCTTCTGCTTGTGCTTTTCCTTGTGCTTCTTCTTCTACTTCTGCTTCTCCTTCTCCTTCTTCTGCTTCTCCGTCTGTTTCTGCTTCTGCTTTTCCTGATTCTTTTTCTGCTTCTGCTTCTGCTTCTCCTTCTGTTTCTCCTTCTCCTTCTCGTTTTTCTGCTATTTCTTGTGCTTCTTTTTCTGCTTCTACATCTTCAGCTTCTTCTGCTACTACTTCTGTTTCTTCTGCTTCTCCTTCTGATTTTGGTTCTCTTTCTGCTTCTGCTTCTCCTTCTGCTTCTGCAGATTCTGCTTCTTCTGCTTCTCCTGCTTCTCCCTCTGCTTCAGGTTCTGCTTCTGCTTCTTCGGATTCTTATGCTTCTGCTTCTCCTGCTTCTGCTTCTTCTGCTTCCGCACCTTCTCTTTCTGCTTCTCCTTCTGTTTTTGCTTCTCCTTCTGCTTCTGCTTCTTCTCCTTCTTTTGTTTCTTCTGCTTCTGCTTCTCCTGCTTCTGCTTCTCCTGCTTCTCGTTCTGCTTCTCTTTCTGCTTTTCTTTCTGCTTCTCCTTCTCCTTCTTATGCTTCTCCTTCTGCTTCTGCTTCTGCTTCAATTTCTCCTTCTGCTTCTCATTCTGCTTCTGCGTCTTCTGTTTCTTCTGCTTCTGCTGCTTCTGCTTCTCCTGCTTCTCCTACTTCTCGTGCTGCTTTTCCTTCTGCGTCTCTTTCTGCTTCTGCTTATCCTTTTGCTTCTCCTACTCCTAATCCTTCTCTCTCGCCTTCTCCATCTTCTTCTTCTGCTTCTCCTGCTGCTTCTGCTTCTGCTTATTCTACTATTTCTCTTTCTGCTTCTGCTTCTCCTTCTGCTTCTCCAAAATTCTGCTTCTTCTGCTTCTCCTGCTTCTCCTTCTGCTTCAAGTTCTGCTTTTGCATTTTCGGCTTCTTCTGCTTCTGCTTCTCCTGCTGCTGCTACATCTGCTTCTCCTGCTTCTCTTTCTGCTTTTCCTTCTGTATCTGCTTCTCCTTCTGCTTCTACTTCTTCTCCTTCTTCTGTTTCTTCTGCTTCTGCTTCTCCTGCTTCTGCTTCTCCTGCTTCAGCTACTCCAGCTTCTCGTTCTGCTTCTCATTCTGCTTCTCCTTCTCTTTCTCCTTCTTCTGCTTCTCCTTCTGCTTCGGCTTATCCTTCTGCTTCTGCTTCAATTTCTCCGTCTGCTTCTCATTCTGCTTCTGCGTCTTCTATTTCTTCTGCTTCTCCTGCTTCTGCTTCTCCTGCTTCTCCTACTTCTCGTGCTGCTTCTCCTTCTGCGTCTCTTTCTGCTTCTGCTTATCCTTTTGCTTCTCCTACTCCTAATCCTTCTCTTTCGCTTCTCCTTCTTGTTCTTCTGCTTGTCCTGGTGCTTCTGCTTCTGCTTATTCTACTATTTCTGTTTCTTCTGCTTCTGCTTCAGATTGTGATTCTTCTGTTTCTCCTTCTGCTTCAGATTCTGCTTCTGCTTCTTCGGCTTCTCCTGCTTCTTCTGCTTCTCCTGCTTCTCTTTCTGCTTCTCCTTCTGCTTCTGCTTCTCCTTCTGCTTCTGCTCTTCTCCTTCTTCTGTTTCTTTTGCTTCTGTTTCTTCTTCTTCTCCTTCTGTTTCTTATGTTTCTACTTCTGCTTCTCCTTCTTCTCCTTCTCTTTCTGCTTCTTCTGATTCTCCTGCTTCTCCTTCTTGTTCTCCTTCTGTTTCTGCTTCTCTTTCTGCTGCTTCTCCTTCTGCTGCTCCTTCTCCTTCTCCTTCTTCTGCTTCTCCCACTGCTTCTTCTTCTGCTTCTTTTGCTTATTCTTTTACTTCTGCTTCTGCTTCTCCTGCTTCTGCTTCTTCTGCTTCTACTGCTTCTCCTTATACTTCTCCTTATGCTTCTCCTTATGCTTCTCCTTATGCTTCTCCTTATGCTGCTTCTTCTTCTTCTTCTTCTTCATCTTCTTCTTCTTCTTCTTCTTCTTCTTCTTCTTCTTCTTCTTCTTCTTCTTCTTCTGCTTTTCCTGCTTCTTCTGCTTCTACTGCTTCTCTTTCTGCTTCTTCTCTTTCTGCTTCTCATTCTGCTTCTCCTATTGATTCTGCTGCCCTTCCTTCTCCTTCTCCTTCTCCTACTTCTGCTTCTCCTTCTGCTTCTGCTTCTTCTGCTTCTCCTGCTTCTCCTTCTGCATCTTCTTCTGCTTCTGCTTCTTCTTCTGCTTCTCCCTCTGCTTCTGCTTCTTATGCTTCTTCTTTTTCTTCTGGTTCTGCTTCTCCTGCTTCTGCTTCTTATGCTTCTACTGCTTCTTCTTCTTCTTCTTCTGCTTCTTCTGCTTCTACTTCTCTTTCTGCTTCTCCTTCTCCTGCTTGTTTTTCTGCTTCTTCTGCTGCTTCTCCTTTTGCTGGTTCTTCTACTTCTTCTTCTGCTTCTCTTTTTGCTTCTCCTTCTGCTTCTGCTTCTTAAGTTTCTCCTGCCTGAATTTCTGGTTCTACTTGTTCTGCTGCTTCTCCTTCTGTTTCTGCTTCTACTTCTGCTTGTGTTTCTGCTTCTTCTCTTTCGGCTTCTCCTGCTTCTTTTTCTTGTGCTTCTCCAGCTTCTGTTTCTGCTTCTCATTCCGCTTCTGCTTCTCCTTCTTCTTCTGCTTCTCCTCCTTCTCCTTCTCCTACTTCTGCTTCTCCTTCAGCTTCTGCTTCTTCTCTTTCTCCTGCTTTTCCTTCTGCATCTCCTTCTGCTTGTGCTTGTCCTTATGCTTCTTCTTCTGCCTCTGCTTCTCCTTCTCC
>NW_012305839.1:0-2785 GCF_000151885.1 Dipodomys ordii
TCATCTGTCCCGCTGTGTCCTGCTTTGTCCCGCTGTGTCCCCACTGTGTGCCCGCTGTGTCCCTCTGTGTACCCCGCTGTGTCCGCTGTGTCCCCTCTCTGTCCTCTGCTGTTCCCCGCTGTGTCCCCCGCTGTGTCCCCCGCTGTGACCTGCTGTGTCCCGCTGTGTCCCCCGCTGTGTCCCCACTGTGTGCCCCCTGTGTCCCACTGTGTACCCCGCTTTGTCCAGCTGTGTTCCCGCTGTGTCCACTGCTGTGTCCTGCTGTGTACCCCGCTGTGTCCCCCTATGTTCCCGCAGTGTCCCCGCTGTGTCCCGCTGTGTCCCGCTCTGTCCCTGCTGTGTCCCGCCGTGTCCTGCTGTGTCCTCGCTGTGTCCCACGCTGTGTTCCGCTGTGTCCCCCGCTGTGTCCCGCTGTGTCCCCGCTGTGTCCAACTGTGTCCCCCGCTGTGTCCCGCTGTGTCCCGCTGTGTCCCTGCTGTGACCCTCTCTGTCCCCGCTGTATTGACGCTGTGTCCCGGTGTGTCCCGCTGTGTCCGCGCTGTGTTTCCGGCTGTGTCCCGCTGTGTCCCTCTGTGTCCCCTCTCTGTCCCCTGCTGGCCCCCGCTGTGTCCCAGGCTGTGTCTCGCTGTGTCGCCCACTTTGTCCCGCTGTACCCCTGCAGTGTCCCCGCTGTGTCCCACTGTGTCACACTGTGTCCCGTGTTGTCCCGCTTTGTCCCCCGCTGTGACCTCGCAGTGTTTCCCACTGTGTCCCGCTGTGTCCTCGCTGTGTTCCCCGCTGTGTCCCGCTGTGTCCACCGTTGTGTCCACCGCTGTGTCTTCGCTGTGTCCCCGCTGTGTGCAGCTGTGTCCTCGCTGGGTCCCCTGCTTTGTCCCGCTGTGTCCCCCAATGTGTTCGATGTGTCCGACTGTGTCCCGCTCAGTCCACGCTGAGTCCCGCTGTGTCCCTATGTGTCCCCGAAGCGTGTCCGCTGTGTCCCGCCGTGTACCCCGCTGTGTCCAGCAGTGTCCTTTTGTGTCACGCCGTTTCCCCAATGGGTCCCAGCTGTGTCCCTCTGTGTACCCCGCTGTGTCCAGCTTTGTCCCCGCTGTGTCTTGCTGTGTCCCAGGCTCTGTCCCCCACTGTGTCCCGCTCTGTCCTCCTCTGTGTCCCGCTTTGTCCCCCGCTGTGTCCCACTGTGTCCCCGCAGGGTCACTGCTGTTTCCCGCTGTGTCCCGCTGTGTTCCGTGGTGTCCCTCTTTGTCTCCCGCTGTGTCCCCCGCTGAGTCCCTGCTGTTTCACCGCTGTGTCCCGCTGTGTCCTCGCTGTGTCCCCCGCTGTCTCCCGCTCTGTCCCTCGCTGTGTCTCACGCTTTGTCAACGCTGTGTCCCAGTGTGTCCTGCACACTGCACTGTCTCCTGCTTTGTCCCACGCTGTGTCCCGCTGTGACCCGCTGTGTCCTCGCTGTGTCCCCCGCTGTGTCCCGCTGTGTCCCCGCTGTGTCCACTGCTGTGTCCCGCTGTGTACCCCGCTGTGTCCCACTATGTCCCTGCAGTGTCCCCGCTGTGTCCCGCTGTGTCCCACTGTGTCCCGTGGTGTCCCAGTTTGTCCCCCGCTGTGTCCCCTGGTGAGTCCCCGCTGTGTCCCGCTCTGTCCCCCACTGGTTCCCGCTGTGTCTACTGCTGTGTCCCCGCTGTGTCCGACTGTGTCCCGCTCTGTCCCCGCTGTGTTCCGCTGTGTCCCACTGCGTCCCGCTGTGTCCCGCTGTGCCCCCACTGTGTCCCGTTGTGTCCACAGCTTTGTACCATGCTGTGTAACGCTGTGTCTCCGCTGTATCGACGCTGTGTCCCGCTGGGTCCCGATGTGTCCTCGCTGTGTTCCCCGCTGTGTCCAGCTGTTTCCCCCACTTTGTCCCCCTCTGTGTCCTCGCTGTGTCCCCCGCTGTGTCCCTCTGTGTCCCGCTGTGTCCTCGCTGTGTCCCCCTCTGTGTCCCGCTGTGTCCCCCGCCGTGTCCCGCTTTGTCCCGCTGTGTCCCGCTGCGTCCCGCTGTGTCCCGCTGTGTCCCGCTTTGTCCCCCACTGTGTCTCGCAGTCACCCCGCTGTGTCCCGCTGTTTCCCACTGTGTCCCGTGGTGTCCCGCTTTGTCCAACGCTGTGTCCCCGGCTGAGTCTCGCTGTGTCCCCACTGTGTCCTTTCTGTGTCCCCCGCTGTGTCCTGCTCTGTTCCCCACTGTGTCTCCAGTTTTGTCCCCGCTGTGCCCCGCTGTGTCCCGCTGTGTCCCCCACTGTGTCCCGTTGTATCAACAGCTGTGTACCCCGCTGTGTCCCTGCTGTATCGACGCTGTGTCTCGATGGGTCCTGCTGTGTCTCTCTCTGTGTTCCCCACTGTGTCCCGCTGTGTCCCCCGCTGTGTCCTTGCTGTGTCCCCGCTGAGTCCCGCTGGGTCCCGCAGTGTCCCCCGCTGAGTCCGGTTGTGTCACGGCTGTGTCCCGCTGTGTCCCCACTCTATCGACGCTGTGTCCCGCTGGGTCCCGCTGGGTCCTCTCTTTGTTCCCCTCTGTGTCCCGCTGTGTCCCCCGCTGTGTCTCTCGCTGTGTCCCGCTGTGTCCCCGGCTGTGTCCGGCTGTGTCCCGCTGTGTCCCCCGCTGTGTCCTTGCTGTGTCCCCGCTGTGTCCCGCTGTGTCCCGCAGTGTCCCCAGCTGTGTCCCTCTGTGTCACCGCTGTGTCCCGCTTTGTCCTCGCTGTGTCCCCCGCTATGTCCCACTTTGTGCCTGCTGTGTACCCCGCTGTGTCCTGTCCTTCTGTGA
>NW_012305840.1:0-2785 GCF_000151885.1 Dipodomys ordii
GTGTTCCCCACTGTGTCCCCCCGATGTGTCCCCCGCTGTCTCCAGCTCTGTCCTCCGCTGTGTCTCACGCTTTGTCCCCGCTGTGTCCCACTGTGTCCCGCTGTGTCCAGCTGTGCCCCCCACTGTGTCCCGTTGTGTCCACAGCTGTGTACCACGCTGTGTAACGCTGTGTGCCCGCTGTATCGACGCTGTGTCCCGCTGTGTCCCCCGCTGTGTCCTTGCTGTGTTCCTCACTGTGTCCCGCTGTGTCCCCTTCTGTGTTCCCCGCTTTGTCCCCCTGTGTCCCCCGCTGTGTCCCGCTGTGTCCTCGCTGGGTCTCCCGCTGGGTCCCGCTGTGTCCCCCGCTGTGTCCCGCTTTGTCCCGCTGTGTCCTCGCTGTGTCCCCCGCTGTGTCCCGTTGTGTCCCTAGCTGTGTACCCCGTTGTGTCCCGCTGTATCGACTCTGTGTCCCACTGGGTCCCGCTGTTTCCTTCCTGTGTTTCCCGCTGTGTCTCGCTGTGTCCCCGCTGTATCGACGCTGTGTCCCCGCTGTGTCCCGCTGGGTCCCCCGCTGTGTCCCGCTGTGTCCCCCCCTTTGTACCCGCTGTGTCACCGCTGTGTCCCGGTGTTTCCTCGATGTGTCCCCTGCTGTCTCCCTCTCTGTCCCCCGCTGTGTCTCAAGCTTTGTCCCTGCTGTTTCCCTCTGTGTACCCCGCTGTGTCCAGCTTTGTCCCCGCTGTGTCTCGCTGTGTCCCACGCTCTGTCCCACACTGTGTCCCGAAGTGTCCCCCGCTGTGTCACCGCTGTGTCCCGCTGTTTCCTAGCTGTGTCCCCCGCTGTCTCCCGCTCTGTCCCCCGCTGTGTCTCACGCTTTGTCCCCGATGTGTCCCACTGTGTTCCGCTGTGTCCCACTGTGCCCCCACTGTGTCCCGTTGTGTCCACAGCTGTGTACCATGCTGTGTAACGCTGTATCCCCGCTGTATCGATGCTGTGTCCCGCTGTGTCCCTCAGTGTCCCCCGCTGTGTCCCCCGCTGTGTCCTCGCTGTGTTCCCCGCTGTGTCCTGCTGTGTCCTCGCTGGGTCCCCCGCTGTGTCCCGCTGTGTCCCCCGCAGTGTCCCGCTGGGTCCCGCTCTGTCCCTGCTGTGTCCCGCTGTGTCCTGCTGTGTCCTCGCTGTGTCCCCCGCTTTCTCCCGCTCTGTCCCCCGCTACGCCTCATGATTTGTCCTCGCTGTGTCCCACTGTGTCCCGCTCTGCCCCCACTGTGTCCCGTTGTGTCCACAGATGTGAACCACGCTGTTTAACGCTGTATCACCGCTGTATCGACGCTGGGTCCAGCTGGGTCCCGCTGTGTCCTCGCTGTGTTCCCCGCTGTGTCCCACAGTGTCCCCCGCTGTGTCCTCGCTGTGTCCCCCACTGTGTCCCGCGGTGTCTTCCCTGGGTCCTCCGCTGTGTCCCGCTGTGTCCCCCACTGTGTCCCGCTGTGTCCCGCTCTGTCCCGCTCTGTCCCTGCTGTGTCCCGCTGTGTCCTGCTGTGTCCTCGCTGTGTTCCCCGCTGTCTCCCGCTCTGTCCCCCACTGTGTCTCACGATTTGTCCTCGCTGTGTCCCAATGTGTCCCGCTCTGTCCCGCTGTGCCCCCACTGTGTCCCGTTGTGTCCACAGATGTGTACCACGCTGTGTAAGGCTGTATCCCAGCTGTATCTACGCTGTGTCCCGCTGGGTCCCGCTGGGTCCTCGCTGGGTCCACCGCTGTGTCCCGCTGTTTCCACCGCTGTGTCCCGCTGTGTCCCCCGCTCTCTCCCCCTGTGTCCACCGCTGTGTCCCTCTGTTTCCCCCGCTGTGTCCCGCTGTGTCCTCGCTGTGTCCCCCGCTGTCTCCCGCTCTGTCCCCCGCTGTGTCTCACGCTTTGTCCCCGCTGTGTCCCACTGTGTTCCGCTGTGTCCCGCTGTGCCCCCACTGTGTCCCGTTGTGTCCACAGATGTGTACCACGCTGTGTAACGCTGTGTCCCCGCAGTATCGACGCTGTATCCCGCTGTGTCCCGCTGTGTCCTCGCTGTGTTCACGGCTATGTCCCGCAGTGTCCCCCGCTGTGTCCCCCGCTGTGTCCTCGCTGTGTCCCCCGCTGTATCCCGCTGTGTCCTCGTTGTGTCCCCCGCTGTGTCCCGCTGTGTCCCCCGCTGTGTCCCGCTGTGTCCTGCTGTGTCCCCTGCTGTGTACCCTGCTTTGTCCCACTGTGTCCTCGCTGTGTCCTGCTCTGTCTCCTCCTTGTCCCCGCTGTGTTCCGCTGTGTCCCGTGGTGTCCCGCTTTGTCCCCCGCTGTGTCCCCCGCTGAGTCCCCGCTGTGTCCCCGCTGTGTCCCGCTCTGTCCTCCCTGTGTCCCCGGCTGTGTCCCGCTGTGTCCCCTGCTGTGTCCTGCTGTGTCTACTGCTTTGTTCCTGCTGTGTCCCGCTGTGTTCCACTCTGTCCCCGCTGTATCGACGCTGTGTCCCGCTGGGTCCCGCTGGGTCCTCGCTGTGTCCACTGCTGTGTTCCGCTCTGTCCACTGCTGTGTCCCGCTGTGTCCCCCGCTCTGTCCCCCTTTGTCTTCCGCTGTGTCCCGCTGTTTCCCCCGCTGTGTCCCGCTGTGTCCTCGCTGTGTCCCCCTCTGTCTCTCGCTCTGTCCCACGCTGTGTCTCACGCTTTGTCCCCGATGTGTCCCACTGTGTTCCGCTGTGTCCCGCTGTGACCCCACTGTGTCCCGTTGTGTCCACAGCTGTGTACCACGCTGTGTAACGCTGTGTCCCCGCTGTATCGACGCTGTGTCCCAC
>NW_012305841.1:0-2785 GCF_000151885.1 Dipodomys ordii
CCGCTGTGTCCTCGCTTTGTCTCCCGATGTGTTCCCCACTGTGTCCCGCTGTGTTCCCCGATGTGTCCCTTTGTGTCCTCAGCTGTGTAATCAGCTGTGTCCCCGCTGTATACATGCTGTGTCCCGTTGTGTCCCGCTTTGTCCTCGGTGTGTCCCCCGCTGTCTCCAGCTTTGTCCCACGCTGTGTCCCGCTGTGTCCCCCGTTTTCTCCCGCTGTGTCCCCCGCTGTGTCTCATGCTTTGGGCCCGCTGTGTCCCACTGTGTCCCGCTGTGTCCCGCTGTGTCCTGCTGTGTCCCCCACTGTTTCCCTTTGTGTCCCCAGCTGTGTAACCCACTTTGTAACGCTGTGTCCCCGCTGTATCGACGCTGTGTCCCTCTGGGTCCCGCTGGGTCCTCGCTGTGTTCCCTGTTGTGTCCCGCTGTGTCCCACTGTGTCCCGCTGTGTCCCGCTGTGTCCTGCTGTGTCCTCGCTGTGTCCCACGCTGTGTTCCGCTGTGTTCCGCTGTGTGCTTGCTGTGTCCCCCGATGTGTCCCTTTGTGTCCCCAGCTGTGTACCCCACTGTGTCCCGCTGTGTCCCCGCTGTATCGACGCTGTGATCCACTGAATCCCTGCTGTGACCTGCTGTGTCCCGCTGTGTCCTCGCTGTTTCCCCGCTGTGTCCCGCTGTGTCCTCGCTGTGTCCCCCGCTGTGTCCCCCTGTGTCCTCGCTGTGTCCCCGCAGGGTCACCGCTGTTTCCCGCTGTGTCCCGCTGTGTTCTGTGGTGTCCCGCTTTGTCCCCCGCTGTGTCCGCCGCTGAGTCCTTGCTGTGTCCCCGCTTTGTCCAGCTGTGTCCTCTCTGTGTCCCCCGCTGAGTCCCGCTCTTTCCCCGGATGTGTCCTGCTGTGTACCCCTCTGTGTCCCCCGCTGTGTCCCGATGTGTCCTCGCTGTGTCCCTCGCTGTGTCCCGCTGTGTCCCCGCTGTGACCCAAGCTGTGTCCCGATGTGTCCTGCTGTGTACCCCGCTGTGTCCCGCTATGTTCCCGCAGTGTCCCCGCTGTGTCCCGCTATGTCCCGCTGTGTCCTCGCTGTGTCCACCGCTGTGTCCCTTTGTGTACCCAGCTGTGTACCCGCTGTGTCCCGCTGTGTCCCCGCTGTGTCCCTCTGTGTCTACTGCTGTGTCCCCGCTGTGTCCCGCTGTGTCATCGCTGTGTTCCCCGCTGTGTCCCGCTGTGTACCCCTCTGTGTCCCCTGCTGTGTCCCCCGATGTGTACCTCTGCCCGCTGTGTAATGCTGTGTCTCCCGCTTAGTGCCGCTGTGTCCCCGCTGTGTCCCGCTGTGTCCAACCTGTGTCCCCCGCTGTGTGTCCCCGCTGTGTCCCGCTCTGTCCCCAGCTATGTCCCATGCTTTGTCCCCGCTGTGTCCCGCTGTCTCCCGCTGTGTCCCCCGCTGTGTCCCTGCTGTGTCCCCGCTGTGTCCCGCTGTATCCCGCTGTGTACTGCTGTGTCCCCCGCTGAGTCCCGCTTTTTCCCCGCTGTGTCCCGCTGTGTCCACTGCTGTGTCCCCGCAGTGTCCCGCTGTGTCCCTCGCTGTCCCCCGCTGTCCCCCGCTGTGTCACTCTGTGTCCTCGCTGTGTCCTCCATTGTGTCCTGGTGTGTCCCCTGCTGTGTCCCGCTGTGTCCCGCTGTGTCCCGCTGTGTCCCGCTGTGTCTCCGCTGTGTGGTCGCCTTGTCCCGCTGTGTACACCGCTGTGTCCAGCTGTGTCCCCGCTGTGTCCCGCTGTGTCCCCTATCTGTTCCCTGCTGTGTCCCCCTCTGTGTCCCGCTTTGTCCTGCTCTGTCGCCTGCTTTGTCTCTCTGTGTCCCCCGCAGTGTCCCCGCTGTATCCCTCTGTGTCACACTGTGTCCCGTGGTGTCCTGCTTTGTCCCCCGCTGTGTCCCCCGCTGAGTCCCATCTGTGTCCCCGCTGTGCCCAGCTGTGTCCTCGCTGTGTCCCCCGCTGTCTTCCGCTTTGTCCCACGATGTGTCCCGCAGTGTTCCGCTGTATACTCGCTGTGTCCCACGCTGTGTCCCACTGTGTCCCCGCTTTGTCCCCCGCTGTGTCCCACTGTGTCCAGCTGTGTACCCTGCTGTGTCTCGCTATGTTCCCGCAGTGTCCCCGCTGTATCCCGCTGTGTCTCGCTGTGTCCCGTGGTGTCCCGCTTTATCCCCCGCTTTGTCCCCCGCTGTGTCCTGCTGTGTCCCCCGCTGTCTCCAGCTCTGTCCCCCGCTCTGTCCCCCTGTTTCCCACTCTGTCCCGCTGTGTCCCCCGCTGTGTCACGCTGTATCCCCTGCTGTGTCCCGCGCTGTGTCCTGCTTTGTCCCCCGTTGTGTCACGCTGTGTCCCCTGCTGTGTCCCGCACTGTGCCCCGCTGTGTCCTCCGCTGTGTTCCCCGCTGAGTCCCCCCTGTTTCCCTCTGTGTCCCCCGCTGTGTCCCGTTGTGTCCCCCGCTGTGTACCCCGCTGTGTCCCGCTTTGTACCACGCTGTGTCCCGCTGTGTCCCCCGCTGTGTCCTACTGTGTCCCCTGCTGGGTCCAGCTGTGCCCCCGCTGTGTCCCGCTGTGTCCCCCGCTGTGTCTCACGCTTTGTCCACGCTGTTTCCCACTGTGTCCCGCTGTGTCCCGCTTTGTCCCCCACTGTGTCCCTTTGTGTCCCCAGCTGTGTACCCAGCTGTGTCCCGCTGTGTCCACTCTGTATTGACGCTGTGTCCTGCTGGGTCGTGCTGTGTCCTCGCTGTATTCCCCCTTGTGTCCCGCTGTGTCCCCTGC
>NW_012305842.1:0-2784 GCF_000151885.1 Dipodomys ordii
TCAGCGGGGGACACAGTTGGGGACAGAGCGGGACACACCGGGACACTGCGGGGCACAGCGGGGGACACAGCGGGACAGAGAGGGGGACCCAGCGGGACACAGCGGGACACAGCGGGACACTGCGGGGCACAGTGGGAGACACAGCGGGACACAGCGGGGGTCACAGGGAGGACACAGCTTAACACAGCATGGGACAAAGCGAGGACACAGCGGGACACAGCGAGACACAGCGGGACACAGCGGGGACCCAGCAGTGGACACAGCGGGACACAGCGGGGAACAAAGCGGGACACCACGGAACACAGCAGGACACAGCGTGAAACAGCGGTGAACCTGCGGGGACACAGCGGGACACAGCGGGGGACCCAGCGGGACCCAGCGGGACACAGCGGGGGACACAGCGGGACATAGCTTCTATGGAGCGGGGACACAGCGGGACACAGCGTGAAACAGCGGTGAACCAGCGGGGACACAGCGGGACACAGCGGGGGACACAGCGAGGACACAGCGGGACACAGAGGGGGACACAGCGAGGGACACAGCGGGGGACACAGCGGGACACAGCGGGGGACACAGTGGGGAACACAGCGAGGACACAGCGGGACCCAGCGGTACAGAGCGTCGATACAGCGGGGACACAACGTTACACAGCGTGGTACACAGCTGTGAACCCAACGGGACACAGTGGGGGCACAGTGGCACACAACGGGACACAGTGGCACACAACGGCCACAAAGTGTGAGAAACAGCGGGGGACAAAGCGGGAGACAGCGGGGGACACAGCGAGGACACAGCGAGGACACAGCGGTGACAAAGCGGGGGAAACAGCGGGACACAGCGGGGGACACAGCGTGGGACAAAGTGGGGACAGAGCGGGACACAGCGGGGGACACAGCGAGGACACATTGGTACATAGCGGGGACACAGCGGGACTCAACGGGGGACACAGCAGTACACAGCGGGACCCAGCAGGACACAGCGTCTATACAGTGGGGACACAGCGGGACACAGCAGGGTACACAGCTGGGGACACATCGGGACACAGCGGGACACAGCGTGGTATACAGCGGGGGACACAGCGGGACACAGCGGGACACAACGGGGGACACAATGGGGACACAGCGGGACACAGCGGGACACAGCGGGGGACACAGCGAGGACACATTGGGACGCAGCAGGGACACAGTGGGGGCACAGCGAGACACAGCGGGACACAGTCGGACACAGTGGGGACAAAGCGTGAGACACAGCGGGGGACAGCGGAAGACAGCGGGGGACACAGCGAGGACACAGCGGGACACAGCGGTGACACAGCGGGGGAAACAGCGGGACACAGCAGGGGACACAGCACTACACAGCGGGACACAGCTTGACACAGAGGGACACAGCGGGGAAAACAGCGGGGGACACAGCGGGACACAACGGGGGACACAGGGGGGACACAGCGGGACACAGCGGGACACAGCGGGGGACACAGCGGGACACAGGGGGACACAGCGGGGGACACAGCGGGGGACACAGCGGGGGACACAGCGGGACACAGCGGGGGACACAGGGGGACACAGTGGGACACAGCGGGACACAGCGGGGGACACAGCGAGGACACATTGGGACACAGCGGTGACACAGCGGGACTCAGTGGGGGACACAGCAGTACACAGTGGGACACAGCGGGACACAGCGGGACACAGCGGGGACACAGCGGGGACTCAGCGGGGGACAGAGCGGGGGACAAAGCGGGACACCACGGAACACAGCTGGACTCAGCAGGAAACAGCGGTGACCCTGCGGGGACACAGCGAGAAACAGCGGGGGACACAGCGGGACAGAGCGGGGGACACAGCGGAACACAGTGGGGGACAGAGCATGGGAAACAGCGAGACACAGCAGGGACAAAGCTGGACACAGCGGGGTACACAGAGGTACACAGCGGGGATCCAGCAGGGAAAGAGCGTGACACAGCGAAACACAGCGGGGGACACAGCAGGACACAGCAGGGGACACAGTGAGGAGACAGCGGGACACAGCGGAGGACACAGCAAGGACATAGCGGGACAGAGCGGGGGACACAGCGGGTCACAGCGGAGGACACAGCAAGGACACAGCAGGACACAGCGGGGGAGACAGCGGGACACAGCGGGGCACAACGGGTCACAACGGGGGACACAGGGGGGACACAACGGGACACAGCGGGGGACACAGCGGGACACAGCAGGGGACACAGCGGGACACAGCGGGGGACACAGCGGGGGACACAGCGGGACTCAGCGGGACACAGAGGAGGACACAGCGAGGACATATTGGGACACAGCGGGGACACAGGAGGACTCAGTGGGGGACACAGCAGTACACAGCGGGACACAGCGGGACACATCATGGGAGACAGAGTTGTACACAGCGGGACACAGCGGGGAACACAGCGAGGACATTGCGGGGGACACAGCGCGACACAGCAGGGGACACAGAGGGGTACACAGCGGGACACAGCAGGGGACACAGCGGGACACAGCGGGGGACACAGCAGTACACAATGGGACACAGCAGGACACAGCGGGACACAGCGGGGGACACAGACGGGTACACAGCGAGACACAGCAGGGGACACAGTGGGACACAGAGGGGGACACAGCGGGACACAGAGGGGGACACAGCGAGGACACAGCGGGGGACACAGCGGGGGAAACAGCGGGACACAGCAGGGAACACAGCGAGGACACAGCGGGACCCAGAGGGACAGAGCATCGATACAGCGGGTACACAGCGTTACACAGCTTGGTACACAGC
>NW_012305843.1:0-2784 GCF_000151885.1 Dipodomys ordii
GTTGCAGCAGAAGCAGAATGGAGAAGCAGAAAGAAAAGCAGAAGATCGACAAGGAGAAGGAGAAACAGAAGGAGAAGCAGAAGGAGAAGCAGATGAAGCAGAAGGAGAAGCAGAAGCAGAAGAAGCAGAAGGAGTAGCAGAAGGAGAAACAGAAGCAGAAGAAGCAGCAGAAGGAGAAGCAGAAGCAGAAGAAGATGCAGAAGGAGAAGCAGGAGAAGCAGAAGAAGCAGAAGCAGAAGGAGAAGTAGAAGTAGGAGAAGGAAGAGCCGCAGAAGAAAGAGGAGAAGCAGAAGGAGAAGCAGAAGCAGAATGAGAAGCAGAAAGAGAAGCAGTAGAAGCAGAAGAAGCAGGAAAAGAAGAAGCAGAAGAAAGAGAAGAAGAAGAAGAAGAAGAAGAAGAAGAAGAAGAAGAAGAAGAAGAACAAGAACAAGAACAAGAACAAGAACAACAAGAAGAATAAGAACAAGAACAAGAACAAGAAGAACAAGAAGAAGAACAAGAAGGAGGAGGAGGAGGAGGAGGAGAAGGAGAGGCATAAGGAGAAGCAGAAGAAGCAGAAGCAGGAGAAGCAGAAGCAGAAGAAAAAGAATAAGCAAAAGAGGCAGAATCAGAGGGAGAAGCAGAAGAAGGAGAAGGAGCAGAAGGAGAAGGAGAAGCAGAAGGAGAAGCAGAAGGAGAAGCAGAAGAAGGAGAAGCAGAAGCAGAAGAAGCAGCAGAAGGAGAAGCAGAAGAAGATGCAGAAGGAGAAGCAGGAGAAGCAGCAGAAGCAGAAGGAGAAACAGAAGTAGGAGAAGGAGAAGGAGAAGGAAGGGCAGCAGAAGCAATAGGAGAAGCAGAAGGAGAAGCAGAAGCAGAATGAGAAGCAAAAAGAGAAGCAGTAGAAGCAGAAAAACCAGGAGAAGCAGAAGAAAGAGCAGAAGAAGAAGAAGAAGAAGAAGAAGAAGAAGAAGAAGAAGAAGAAGAAGAAGAAGAAGAAGAAGAAGAAGAAGAAGACGAAGGAGAAGCATAAGGAGAAGAATAAGGAGAAGCAGTAGATGCAGGATAAGCAGAAGAAATAGATTAAGCAAAAGAAGCAGAAGCAGAAGCAGTGGGAGAAGCAGAAGAAGGAGAAGGAGAAGGAGAAGCAGAAGGAGAAGCAGAAGGAGAAAGAGAAGCAGGAACAGAAGGAGAACAAATGGAGAAGCAGGAGAATCAGAAGAAGCAGAAGTAGAAACAGAAAGAGAAGTAGAAGAAGGAGAAGCAGAAGTAGAATCAGAAGAAACAGAAGAAGAAGAAGAAGAAGAAGAAGAAGAAGAAGAAGAAGAAGAAGAAGAAGAAGAAGAAGAAGAAGAAGAAACAGAAGCAAAAGAAACAGAAGAAGGAGAAGAGCAGAAGCAGAAGCAGAAGGAAAAGCAGAAGCAGAAGGAGAAGCAGAAAGAGAAGCAGGAGAAGCTGAAGAAGCAGGAGAAGCAGAAGCAGAAGAAACAGGAGAAGCCGAAGAAGCAGAAGCAGAATCTGAAGAAGAAGGAGAAACAGAAGAACCACAATCTGATGCAGAAGCAGAAGAAACAGAAATAGTAGAATAAGCAGAAGCAGAAGCACCAGGCGAAGCAGAAGAAGAAGAAGGAGAAGGCGAAAGAGAAAGATTAGGAATAGGAGAAGCAAAAGGATAAGCAGAACCAGAAAGAGACGCAGAAGGAGAAGCAGCACGAGAAGTAGGAGTAGCAGGAGAAGAAGAAGCAGGAGAAGCAGAAGAAACAGAAGGCGCAGAAGCAGAATGAGAAGCAGAAGGAGAAATTGAAGCAGAAGCAGAAGCAGAAGGAGAAGCAGAAGCAGAAGAAGAAGCAGAAGAAGGAGAAGGACAAGGAGAAGGAGAAAGAGAAGCAGAAAGAGAAGCAGAACGAGAAGCAGGAGAAGCAGAAGCTGGAGAAGCCGAAGCAGAAGAAACAGAAGAAGGGGAAGAAGCAGAAGCAGAAGGAGAAGCAGAAACAGAAGGAGAAGCGAAACTGAAGGAAAAGCAGAAAGAGAAGCAGGAGAGGCAGAAGAAGCAGGAGCAGAAGAAGCAGAAGCAGAAGAAGCCGAAAAAGCAAAAGCAGAACTGAAGCAGAAGGAGAAGCAGGAGAAGCAGAAGAAGCAGAATCTGGAGAAGCAGAAGGAGAAGCAGAAGCAGAAAGAGAAGCAAAAGCAGAAGGAGAAGCAGAAGAAACAGAAGAAGCAGAGGCAGTATCAGAAGAAGCAGAAGATTCAGAAGCAGAAGGAGAAGCAGAAGGAAAAGCAGAAGAACTAGAAGGAGAAGGAGAAGGAGAAACAAGAGTAGAAGCAGAAAGAGAAGCAGAAGAAGGAGCAGTAGAAAGAAAAGCAGCAGGAGAAACAGAAAGAGCAGCAGAAGGAGAAGCAGGAAATGCAGAAAAAGGAGAAGAACAAGCAGAAGAAACAGGAGAAGGACAAGAAGCAGAAGCAGAAGGAGAAGCAGAAAGAGAAGGAGGGGAAGCAGAAGAAGCAGAAGCAGGAGAACCAGAAGCATAAGAATCCGAAGAAGCAGAAGCAGAACCTGAAGCAGAAGGAGAAGCAGGAGAAGCAGAAGAATCAGAATCTGGAGAAGCAGAACGAGAAGCAGAAGGAGAAGCAGAAGCAGAAAGAGAATCAAAAGCAGAAGGAGAAGCAGAAGAAACAGAAGAAGTAGAAGCAGTAGCAGTTGTAGCAGAAGCTGTAGGAAAAGCTGAAGGAAAAGCTGAAGAACAAGAAGGAGAAACAGAAGGAGAAGCAGAAGGAGAAGCAGAAAGAGAAGCAGGTAAAGCAGAAGAA
>NW_012305844.1:0-2784 GCF_000151885.1 Dipodomys ordii
TCACAGCGTCGATACAGCGGGGACACAGCGGGACACAGCGAGGTACACAGCTGGGGACACAACGGGACACAGTGGGGGCACAGCCGGACACAGCGGGACACAGCGGTACACAGCGGGGACACTGCGGAAACATAGTGGGACACAGCGGGGTACACAGCGGGACACAGCGGGACACAGCTAGGGACACAGCGGGGACAAAGCGGCAGACAGCGGGGGACACAGCGAGGACACAGTGGGACACAGCGGCGACACAGAGGGGACTCAGCGGGACAAAGCGGGGGACACAACGTGACACAGCGGGACACAGCGGGAGACACAGCGGGGGACAGCAGAGACAGAGAGGGGCCAAAGCGAGACACAGCGGTCATACAGCTGGACACAAAGGAGTACACAGCGGGACACAGCGGGCACACAGCGGGGACACAGCGGGACAGAGCGGGACACAGCAGGGAACACAGGAAGGAAACAGCGGGACCCAGTGGGACACAGCGTCGATACAGCGGGACACAGCGGGGTACACAGCTGGGGACACAACGGGACACAGAGGGGGATACAGCAAGGACACAGTGTGACCCAGCAGGACACAGCGGGGACACAGCGGGACCCAGCGGGGAAACCAGCGAGGACACAGTGGGACACAGCGGGGGACACAGCGAGAACACAGCGGGGGACACAGTGAGGACCCAGCGGGACCCAGCGGGACACAGCGTCGATACAGCGAGCACACAGCGTTACACAGCGTGGTACTCAGCTGTGGACACAACGGGACACAGTGGGAGCACAGCCGGACACAGCGGGACACAGTGGGACACAGCGTTGACAAAGCGTGAGACACAGCGAGGGACAGAGCGGGAGACAGCGGGGGACACAGCGAGGACACAGCGGGACACAGCGGTGAAACAGCAGGGACTCAGCGGGGGACACAGCGGGAGACAAAGAGGGACACCACGGAACACAGCGGGACACAGCGGGAAACAGCAGTGACCCTGCGGGGACACAGTGGGACACAGCGGGGGACAAAGCGGGACACAGAGGAGGACAGAGCGGGACACAGTGGGGGACAGAGCGTGGGACACAGCGAGACACAGCGGGGACAAAGCTGGACACAGCGGGGTACACAGAGGGACACAGCGGGGACGCAGCGGGGAAACAGCGTGACACAGCAGGACACAGAGGGGGACACAGCGGGGGACACAGCGAGGACACAGCGGCACAAAGCCTGGGACACAGCAAGGACACAGTGGGACACAGCGGGGGACACAGCGGGACACAGCGGGGGCACAGGGAGGACACAACGGGACACAGGGGGGACAGAGCGAGGACACATTGGGACACATTGGGACACAGCGGGACTCAGCGGGGGACACAGCAGTACACAGCGGGACACAGTGGGGACACAGCAGAGACACAGGGGGACACACAGCGGGACACAGCGGGGGACACAGGGATGACACAGCGGTACCCAGCGGGACCCAGCGTCGATACAGCAGGGACAACAGGAACACAGTGGGGTACACAGCTGGGGACACAGCGAGGACACAGCGGGACACAGCGGGACACAGCGGGGACACTGCGGGAACATAGCAGGACACAGCAGGGTACACAGCGGGACACAGCTGGGAACACAGCGGGGACACAGCGGGACACAGCGGAACACAGCGTGAGACAAAGCGGGAGACAGCAGGGGACACAGCGAGGACACCGGGGGACACAGCGGGGAACACAGCGAGGACACAACGGGACCCAGCAGGACACAGAGTCGATACAGCAGGGACACAGGGTTACACAGCGTGGTACCCCGCTGTGGACACAACGGGACAGAGTGGGGGCACAGCGAGACACAGCGGGACACAGTGAGGACACAGAGTCGATACAGTGGGGACACAGGGTTACACAGCGTGGTACCCAGCTGTGGACACAAAGGGACAGAGTGGGGGCACAGCGAGACACAGCGGGACACAGGGAGGACAAAGCGGGACACATTGGTGACACAGCGGGGAAAACAGCAGGACACAGCAGCGGACACAGCGGGGGACACAGCGCGACACAGCAAGACATAGCATGGACACAGCAGTAGACACATCGGGACATAGCGGGGGACACAGCTGGGGACACAACGGGACACAGCGGTGGACACAGCGAGGACACAGCGGGACACAGCGGTGAAACAGCAGGGAATCAGCGGGGGACACAGCGGGAGACAAAGAGGGACACCACGGAACACAGCGGGACACAGCGGGAAACAGCAGTGACCCTGCGGGGACACAGTAGGACACAGCGGGGGACAAAGCGGGACACAGAGGAGGACAGAGCGGGACACAGTGGGGGACAGAGCGTGGGACACAGCGAGACACAGCAGGGACAAAGCTGGACACAGCGGGGTACACAGAGGGACACAGCGGGGACACAGCGGGGAAAGAGTGTGACACAGCAGGACTCAGCGGGACACAGCGGGGGACACAGCGAGGACACAGCGGCACAAAGCCTGGGACACAGCAAGGACACAGTGGGACACAGCGGGGGACACAGCGGGACATAGAGGGTGACACAGCGGGGGACACAGCAGGACACAGCGGGGGCACAGGGAGGACACAACGGGACACAGCGGGGGACAGAGCGAGGACACATTGGGACACATTGGGACACAGCGGGACTCAACGGGGGACACAGCAGTACACAGCGGGACACAGTGGGGACACAGCAGAGACACAGCGGGGGACACAGCGGGACACAGCGGAGGACACAGGGATGACACAGCGGTACCCAGCGGGACCCAGCGTCTGA
>NW_012305845.1:0-2784 GCF_000151885.1 Dipodomys ordii
GCTGTGTACCCCGCTGTGTCCCGCTGTGTCCCCCTGTGTCACACTGTGTTCCGTGTTGTCCCGCTTTGCCCCCCGCTGTGACCTCGCTTTGTTTCCCGATGTGTCCCGCTGTGTACCACTCTGTGACCCCGCTGTGTCCCGCTCTGTACCCGCTGTGTCCCGCTATGTTCCCGCAGTGTCCCCGCTGTGTCCCGCTGTGTCCTCGCTGTGTCCACCGCTGTGTCCCGTTGTGTCCTCAGCTGTGTACCCCGCTGTGTCCCGCTGTGTCCCCTCTGTATCGACGCTGTGTCCTGCTGGGTCCCGCTGTGTCCTCGATGTGTTCCTCGTTGTGTCCCGCTGTGTCCCCCGCTGTGTCCCTCGCTGTGTCCCTACTGTGTCCCTGCTGTGTCCCCGCTGTGTCCCGCTGTGTCCCGCTTTGTCCTCGCTGTGTCCCAAGCTGTGTACCGCTGTGTCCCCCGCTGTGTCCCGCTGTGTCCCGCTGTGTCCCCGCTTTGTCCCACTGTGTCCCCCGCTGTGTCCCGCTGTGTACCGCTGTGTCCCGCTGTGTCCCGGTGTGTCACACTGTGTCCGCGCTGTGTTCCCGGCTGTGTCCCGCTGTGTACCCCTCTGTGTCCCCCGCTGTGTCCCGCTATATCCCCTGCTGTGACCCGCTGTGTCCCGCTTTGTCCCCCGCTGTGTCCCCACTGTGTGCCCCCTGTGTCCCGCTGTGTCCCGCTGTGTCCCCGCTTTGTCCCACTGTGTCCCCCGTTGTGTCCCGCTGTGTACCGCTGTGTCCCGCTGTGTCCCGGTGTGTCCCACTGTGTCCGCGCTGTGTTCCCGGCTGTGTCCCGCTGTGTACCCCTCTGTGTCCCCCGCTGTGTCCCGCTATGTCCCCTGCTGTGACCCGCTGTGTCCCGCTTTGTCCCCCGTTGTGTGCCCACTGTGTGCCCCCTGTGTCCCGCTGTATACCCCGCTGTGTCCAGCTGTGTTCCCGCTGTGTCCCGCTGTGTCCCCCCTCTGTCCCCTGCTGTCCCCCTTTGTGTCTCCCGCTGTGTCCCCTCTCTGTCCCCTGCTGTCCCCCGCTGTGTCTTCCGCTGTGTCCCGCTGTGTCCCCGCTGTGTCACACTGTGTCACACTGTGTCCCGTGTTGTCCCGCTTTGGCCCACGGTGTGACCTCGCTGTGTTCTTGCTTTGTCCCGCTGTGTACCCTTCTGTGTCCCCCGCTGTGTCCCGCTGTGTACCCCGCTGTGTCCAGCTGGGTCCTCTCTTTGTCCCTCGCTGTCTCCTGCTTTGTCCCACGCTGTGTCCCGCTGTGACCCGCTGTGTCCTGGCTGTGTCCCCTGCTGTGTCCCACTGTGTTCCCCGCTGTGACCCGCTGTGTCCCGCTGTGTCCTCCACTGTGTCCCTGCTGTCTCCCCGCTGTGTCCCACTGTGTCCCGCTGTGTCCCGCTGTGCCCCCACTGTGTCCTGTTGTGTCCACAGTGTGTACCACGCTATGTAACGCTGCCTCCCCTCTGTATCGACGCTGTGTCCCGTTGTGTCCCGCTGTGTCCTCGCTGTGTTCCCCGCTGTGTCCCCCGCTGTGTCCCCCGCTGTGTCTTCACTGTGTCCCCTGTTGTGTCCCGCTGTGTCCTCACTGGGTAGCCCACTGTGTCCCGCTGTGTCCCCCGCTGTCCCCCGCTGTGTCCCGCTGTGTCCCGCTGTGTCCCCTGCTTTATGTTGCTGTGTCCCACAGTGTCCCCGCTGTGTCCCGCTGTGTAACACTGTGTCCCATGGTGTCCCATTTTGTCCCACGCTGTGTCCCCAGCTGCGTCCCCTCTGTGTCGCCGCTGTGTCCCCTCTCTGTCCTCTGCTGTCCCCCGCTCTGTCCCCCGCTGTGTCCCCCACTGTGACCCGCTGTGTCCCGCTGTGTCCCCCGCTGTGTCCCCACTGTGTGCACCCTGTGTCCCACTGTGTACCCCGCTGTGTCCAGCTGTGTTCCGGTGTGTCCCGCTGTGTACCCCTCTGTGTCCCCCTCTGTGTCCCGCTGTGTTCCCCGCTGTGTCCCGCTGTGTCCCGCTGTGTCCCCCGCTGTGTCCCTGCTGTGTCCCCGCTGTGTCCTGCTGTATACTGCTGTGTCCCCCGCTGAGTCCCGCTGTGTCCCCGCTGTGTCCCGCTGTGTTCCCCATGTGTCCCCCGCTGTGTCCCACTGTGTCCCACTGTGTCCCCTACTGTTTTCCCCGCTGTGTCCGGCTGTGTCCCCCGCTGTGTCCCGCTGTGTCCACTGCTGTGTCCCCGCTGTGTCCCGCTTTTTCACCGGCTGTGTCCCGCTGTGTCCTCACTGTGTCCCCCGCTGTATCCCGCTGTGTCCTCGCTGTGTCCCCAGCTGTGTCCCGCTGTGTCCCCCGCTTTGTCCCGCTGTGTCCCACTGTGTCCCCACTGTGTCCCGCTGTGTCCCGCTGTGTCTCCTGTGTGCCCGCTGTGTCCTGCTGTGTACCCCGCTGTGTCCAGCTATGTCACTGCTGTGTCCCGCTGTGGCCCATCTCTGTCTCCGCTGTACCCCGGTGTGTCCCCCGCTGTGTGCCACTGTGTCCCGCTATGTCCCCCGCTTTGTCCTGCTGTGTCCCCGCAGTGTCCCCGCTGTGTCCCGCTGTGTCACACTGTGTCCCGTGTTGTCCCACTTTGTCCCCCGCTGTTTCCCCCGCTGTGTCCTCCGCTGAGTCCCGTCTGTATCGACGCTGTGTCCCTCTGTGTCCCGCTGTGTCCTCGCTGTGTTTCCCTCTGTGTCCCGTTGTGTCCCCCGCTGTGTCCCCCGCTGTGTCCTCG
>NW_012305846.1:0-2784 GCF_000151885.1 Dipodomys ordii
AGTCAATATCGTTAGTGAGCGTTGCATTCGGCAAAAACATATACTACTTCTCCCTCAAAAAAGAAAATCATGCTTCATCTATTTAGTCTGCTTAGAATAACCAGCTTCTTCTGCTGCTCAGTCAAAATCTCAAGATGATAGTCCTGCTTGTCCTTCTGCTCCTCCTTCTCCTTCTTCTACTTCTCCTTCTGCTTCTACTTCTACTTCTTCTTCTTCTCCTTCTGCTTCTCCTGCTTCTCCTTCTTCTTTTGCTTCTTCTTCTCCTTTTTCTTCTTCTTCTTCTTCTTCTTCTCCTTCTTCTTCTTCTTCTTCTTCTTCTTCTTCTTCTTCTTCTTCTTCTTCTTCTTCTTCTTCTTCTTCTTCTTCTTCTTCTTCTTCTTCTTTTTCTGTATCTTCTGTTTCTGCTTCTCCTGCTTCTGCATTTGTGCTTCTCCTGCTTCTCTTTCTTCTTCTCATTCTTCTGCTTCTCCTACTGTTTCTCCTATTGCTTCTGCTGCCCTTCCTTCTCCTTCTCCTTCTCCTACTTCTGCTTCTTCTTCTGCTTCTGCTTCTTCTGCTTCTCCTTCTGCATCTTCTTCTGCTTCTGCTTCTCCTTCTGCTTCTTCTTCTTCTTCTGCTTCTCCTTCTTCTGCTTCTCCTTCTGATTCTCCTTCTGCTTCTCATTCTCATTCTTCTGCTTTTCCTACTGCTTTTCCTTCTGCTACAACGACTACTGCTTCTGCTTCTTTTGTTTCTTCTGCTTCTACTTCTGCTTTTGTTTCTCTTTCTGCTTCTGCTTCTTCTTCTGCTTCTCATTCTGCTTCTCCAGATACTGCTTCTTCTAGTTCTCCTGCTTCAGGTTCTGCTTCTGCTTCTTCGGATTCTTATGCTTCTGCTTCTTCTGCTTCCCCTCCTTCTCTTTCTGCTTCTCCTTCTGTTTCTGCTTCTCTTTCTGCTTCTCCTTCTGCTTCTCCTTCTGCTTCTGCTACTTCTCCTTCTTCTGTTTCTTCTTCTGCTGCTTCTCCTGCTTCTCGTTCTGCTTCTCTTCGTCTGCTTCTCTTTCTGCTTCTGCTTCTCCTTCTGCTTCTCCAGATTCTGCTTCTTCTCCTTCTCCTGCTTCTCCTTCTGCTTCAGGTTCTGCTTCTGCTTCTTCGGCTTCTTCTGCTTCTGCTTCTCCTGCTGCTGCTTCTTCTGCTTCTCCTTCTGCTTTTCCTTCTGTTTCTGCTTTTCCTTCTGCTTCTGCTTCTTCTCCTTCTTCTGATTCTTCTGCTTCTGCTTCTCCTGCTGCTGCTTGTCCTGCGTCTCGTTCTGCTTCTCTTTCTTCTTCTCCCTCTCCTTCTCCTTCTTCTTCTTCTTCTTCTGGTTCAATTTCTCCTTATGCTTCTCATTCTGCTTCTGCGTCTTCTGTTTTTTTCTGGTTCTCCTGCTTCTGTTTCTTCTATTTCTCCTGCTTCTCGTGCTGCTTCTCCTTCTGCTTCTCTTTCTGCTTCTGCTTATCCTTCTGCTTCTCCTACTCCTATTCCTTCTCTTTTGCCTTCTCCTTCTTCTTCTTCTGCTTCTCCTGCTGCTTCGGCTTCTGTTTATTCTACTATTTCTCTTTCTTCTGCTTCTGCTTCAGATTGTGCTTCTTCTGTTTCTCCTTCTGCTTCAGATTCTCCTTCTGCTTCTTCGGCTTCTTCTGTTTCTTCTTCTTCTGCTTCTCCTACTTCTTCTGCTTCTCCTGCTTCTCTTTCTGCTTCTCCTTCTTCTTCTGCTTCTCCTTCTGTTTCTGCTTCTGCTCTTCTCCTTCTTCTGTTTCTTTTGCTTCTGTTTCTTCTACTTCTTCTTCTTCTGTTTCTTCTGATTCTACTTCTGCTTCTCCTTCTTCTCCTTCTCTTTCTGCTTCTACTTCTACTTCTTCTGATTCTCCTGCTTCTCCTTTTTGTTCTCCTTCTGTTTCTGCTTCTCTTTCTGCTTCTACTTCTCCTTCTGCTGCTCCTTCTCCTTCTGCTTCTCCCTCTGATTCTACTTCTTATGCTTATTCTTTTTCTTCTGCTTCTGCTTCTCCTGCTTCTGCTTCTTCTGCTTCTACTGCTTCTCCTTATGCTTCTCCTTCTCCTTCTCCTTCTCCTTCTTCTTCTTCTTCTTCTTCTTCTTCTTCTTCTTCTTCTTCTTCTTCTTCTTCTTCTTCTTCTTCTTCTTCTTGTTCTTCTTGTTCTTCTTGTTCTTCTTCTTCTTCTTCTTCTTCTTCTTCTTCTTCTTCTTCTTCTTCTTCTTCTTCTTCTTCTTCTTCTTCTTCTTCTTCCTCTTCTTCTTCTTCTTCTTCTCTTTCTTTTGCTTCTGCTATTCCTGCTTCTTCTGCTTCTACTGCTTCTCTTTCTGCTTCTCCTTCTGCTTCTGCTTCTCCTTCTGCTTCTCCTATTGCTTCTGCTGCTCTTCCTTCTCCTTCTCCTACTTCTGCTTCTCCTTCTGCTTCTGCTTCTCCTTCTGCTTCTCCTTATATTTCTCTTTCTCCTTCTCGTTCTTCTGCTTCTACTTCTGCTTTTGCTTCTGCTACTTATGCTTCTTCTGTTTCTTTTGCTTCTGCTTCAGTTGCTTCTGCTTCTTAGCTTCTCCTGCTTCTGTTTCTGCTTCTTCTTCTTCTTCTCTTTCGGGTTCTCCTGCTTCTGCTTCTTGTGCTTCTCCTGCTTCTCTTTCTGCTACTCATTCTGCTTCTGCTTCTCCTTCTGCTTCTGCTTCTCCACCTTCTCCTTCTCCTTCTCCTACTTCTGCTTCTCCTTCAGCTTCTGCTTCTTCTGCTTCTCCTGCTTCTCCTTCTGCATCTCA
>NW_012305847.1:0-2783 GCF_000151885.1 Dipodomys ordii
CTTCTTCTTCTTCTTCTTCTTCTTCTTCTTCTTCTGCTTCTGCTTCTCCCCCTTCTGCTTCTTCTGCTTCTCCTTCCTTTCCTCTGCTTCTGCTTCTCCTTCTCCTTCTTCTGCTTCTGCTTCTTCTGATTCTCCAACTAATCCTTCTTCTTTTCCTTCTGTTTCTGCTTCTCTTTCTGCTTCTCCATCTCCTTCTGCTTCACCTTCTGCTGCTCCTTCTCCTTCTTCTGTTTCTCCCTCTGCTTCTGCTTCTGCTTCTTATGCTTCTTCTTTTTCTTCTGCTTCTTCTTCTCCTGCTTCTGCTTCTTATGCTTCTACTGCTTCTTCTTCTGCTTCTGCTTCTTCTGCTTCTACTTCTCTTTCTGCTTCTGCTTCTCCTGCTTGTTTTTCTGCTTCTTCTGCTGCTTCTCCTTCTGCTGCTTCTTCTACTTCTCCTTCTGCTTCTCTTTTTGCTTCTCTTTCTGCTTCTGCTTCTTCTGTTTCTCCTGCCTGAATTTCTGGTTCTACTTGTTCTGCTGCTTCTCCTTCTGCTTCTGCTTCTACATCTGCTTCTGTTTCTGCTTCTTCTGCTTCTTCTCTTTCGGCTTCTCCTGCTTCTGCTTCTTGTGCATCTCCTGCTTTTCTTTCTGCTTCTCATTCCGCTTCTGCTTCTCCTTCTGCTTCTCCTCCTTCTCCTTCTCCTACTTCTGCTTCTCCTTCAGCTTCTGCTTCTTCTGTTTCTCCTGCTTCTCCTTCTGCATCTCCTTCTGCTTGTGCTTGTCCTTATGCTCCTTCTTCTTCTTCTCCTTCTCCTTCTTTTGCTTCTGCTTCTTCTGCTTTTCCTGCTTCTCCTTCTGCTTCTGCTTCTTCTTCTTCTCCTGCTTCTCCTTCTGCATCTTCTTCTGCTTCTGCTTCTCCTTCTCCTTCTTCTGCTTCTCCTTCTGCTTCTTCTTCTTCTGCTTTACCTGCTTCTCTTTCTGCTTCTCCTTCTGCTTCTCCTTCTGTTTCTCCTTCTCCTTCTTGTTCTTCTGCTTTTCCTTCGTCTTCTCCTTCTGCTTCAGCTACAACTGCTACTGCTTCTACTTCTTCTTTTTCTTCTGCTTCTCCTTCTGCTTTTGATTCTCTTTCTGCTTCTGCTTCTCCTTCAGCTTGTCATTCTGCTTCTCCAGATTCTGCTTCTTCTGCTTCTCCTGCTTCTCCTTCTGCTTCAGGTTCTGCTTCTGCTTCTTCGGATTCTTATGCTTCTTCTTCTCCTGCTTCTGCTTCTTCTGCTTCCCCTCCTTCTCTTTCTGCTTCTCCTTCTGCTTCTGCTTCTTGTCCTTCTCCTGATTCTTCTACTTCTGCTTCTCCTGTTTCTGTATCTCCTGCTTCTCCTTCTGCTGCTCTTTCTGCTTCTCCTGCTGGTTTTCCGTCTCCTGCTCCTTCTTCTGCTTCTCTTTCTGCTTCGCCTTCTGTTTCTCCTTCTCCTTCTCGTTCTTCTGCTTTTCCTTGTGCTTCTCCTTCTGCTTCTGCATCTTCTGCTTCTTCTGCTACTGCCTCTGCTTCTTCTGTTTCTTCTGCTTCTCCTTCTGCTTCTCCTTCTGCTTTTGCTTCTCTTTCTGCTTCTGCTTCTCCTTCTGGTTCTCCTTCTTCTTCTCCTTCTTCTGCGTCTTCTGCTTCCCCTCCTTCTCTTTCTGCTTCTCCTTCTGCTTCTGCTTCTTGTCCTTCTCCTGATTCTTCTACTTCTGCTTCTCCTGTTTCTGTATCTCCTGCTTCTCCTTCTGCTGCTCTTTCTGCTTCTCCTGCTGGTTTTCCGTCTCCTGCTCCTTCTTCTGCTTCTCTTTCTGCTTCTCCTTCTGTTTCTCCTTCTCCTTCTCGTTCTTCTGCGTTTCCTTGTGCTTCTCCTTCTGCTTCTGCATCTTCTGCTTCTTCTGCTACTGCCTCTGCTTCTTCTGTTTCTTCTGCTTCTCCTTCTGCTTCTCCTTCTGCTTTTGCTTCTCTTTCTGCTTCTGCTTCTCCTTCTGGTTCTCCTTCTTCTTCTCCTTCTTCTGCTTCTTCTGCTTCTCCTGCTTCTCCTACTTCTCGTGCTGCTTCTCCTTCTGCGTCTCTTTCTGCTTCTGCTTATCCTTCTGCTTCTCCTACTCCGAATCTTTCTCTTTCGCCTTCTCCTTCTTCTTCTTCTGCTTTTCCTGCTGCTTCTGCTTCTGCTTATTGTACTATTTCTGTTTCTTCTGCTTCTTCTTCACATTGTGTTTCTTCTGTTTCTTCTGCTTCAGATTCTGCTTCTGCTTCTTCGGCTTCTCCTGTTTCTTCTGCTTCTGCTTCCTCTACTTCTCCTGCTTCTCTTTCTGCTTCTCCTTCTGCTTCTGCTTCTGCTCTTCTCCTTCTTCTGTTTCTTTTGCTTCTGTTTCTTCTGCTTCTTCTTTTTCTGTTTCTTCTGATTCTACTTCTGCTTCTTCTGATTCTCCTGCTTCTCCATTTGTTGTCCTTCTGTTTCTGCTTCTCTTTCTGCTTCTGCTTCTCCTTCTGCTGCTCCTTCTCCTTCTGCTTCTGCTTCTCCCAGTGCTTCCACTTCTGCTTCTTTTGCTTATTCTTTTTCTTCTGCTTTTGCTTCTGCTTCTTCTGCTTCTTCTGCTTCTACTGCTTCTGCTTCTACTGCTTCTCCTTATGCTTCTCCTTATGCTTCTCCTTATGCTTCTCCTTATGCTTCTCCTTATGCTTCTTCTTCTTCTTCTTCTTCTTCTTCTTCTTCTTCTTCTTCTTCTACTTCTTCTTCTTCTTCTTCTTCTTCTTCTTCTTCTCTTTCGTCTGCTTCTGCCTTCCTG
>NW_012305848.1:0-2783 GCF_000151885.1 Dipodomys ordii
TCACCTCGCTCTGTCTCCCTCAGTGTCCAGCTGTGTCCTCCCTGTGTCCCCCGCTGTGTCCCACTGAGTCCCCCGCTGTGTCCCGCTGTGTCCCGCTGTGTCACGCTCTGTCCCCTCAGTGTCCCTCTGTGTCCAGCTCTGTCCCTGTTGTGTGTCCGCTGTGCCCCGCTGTGTACCCTTCTGTGTCCAGCTGTGTCCCCTCTGTGTCCCACTGTGTCCCTTGTCTGTCCCCCGCTGTCCACCGCTGTGTCCCCCGGCTGTGTCCCGCAGTGTCCCCGCTGTGTCCCGCTGTGTCCTACTGTGTAACGTGGTGTCCCGCTTTTTCCCCTCTATGTCCCCTGCTGAGTCCCCTCTGTGTCCCCGCTGTGTCCAGCTGTGTCCGCGTTGTGTCCTCCGCTGTCTCCCGCTTTGTCCCACGCTGTGTCCTACTGTGTCCCTGCTGTGTCCGGCTGTGTCCCCCGCTGTGTCACGCTTTGTCCCGTTGTGTCCCCCGCTCTGTCCTGCTGGGTCCTTCTGTGTCCCCGCTGTGTCCCTGCTGTGTCCGGCTGTGTCCCCCGCTGTGTCCCGCTGGGTCCCGCTGGGTCCCCCGCTGTGTACCGCTGTGTCCCCGCAGGTTCACCGCTGTTTCACGCTGTGTCCTGCTGTGTTCCGTTGTGTCCCGCTTTGTCCCCCGCTGTGTCCCGCTGTGTCCACTGCTGGGTCCCCGCTGGGTCCCGCTGTGTCTCGCTGTTTCCCGCTGTGTCCTCGCATTGTCCCATGCTGTGTTCCGCTGTGTCCTCCCTGTGTCCCCCGCTGTGTCCCCCGCTGTGTCCGGCTGTGTCCCCCGCTGTGCCCCGCAGTGTCCCGCTGTGTCCCGCTGTGTCCTCGCTGTGTCAAACTGTGTCCCCCCTGTTTCCCCGTTGGGTCCTGCTGTGTCCCGCTGTGTCCCGCTGGGTCCCTCGCTTTGTCCCACTTTGTCCCCGCAGTGTCCCCGCTGTGTCCCGCTGTGTCCCACTGTGTCCTGTGGTTTCCCGCTTTGTCCCCGGCTATGTCCACTGCTGAGTCCCCTCTGTGTCCCCGCTGTGTCCCGCTGTGTCCCCCGCTGTGTCCCCCTGTGTCCCCAGCTGTGTCCTGCTGTGTCCCGCTGTGTCCGGATGGGTCCCGCAGTGTCCCCGCTGTGTCCCCGCTGTGTCCTGCTGTGTACCCCGCTGTGTCCCCGCAGGTTCACCGCTGTTTCACGCTGTGTCCCGCAGTGTTCCGTGGTGTCACGCTTTGTCCCCCGCTGTGGCCCCCCCTGAGCCACCTCTGTGTCCCCGCTGTGTCCCGCTGTGTCCTCGCTGTGTCCGCCTCTGTCTCCCGCTCTGTCCACCGCTGTGTCTCACGCTTTGTCCCCGCTGGGTCCCGCTGGGTCCCGCAGTGTCCCCAGCTGTGTCCCGCTGTGTCACCACTGTGTCCCGCTTTGTCCTCGCTGTGTCCCCCGCTGTGTCCCGCTTTGTCCCTGCTGTGTACCCCGCCGTGTCCCTGTTTGTCCCCCGCTGTGTCCCGCTGTGTCCCCTGCTGTGTCCCCACTGTGTCTCGCTGTGTTTCGCTGTGTCCGGCTGTGTCCTCGCTCTGTCTCCCTCAGTGTCCAGCTGTGTCCCACTGTGTCCCCGCTATGTCCCCTGCTGAGTCCCCTCTGTGTCCCCGCTGTGTCCCACTGTGTCCCCCGCTGTATCCCGCTGTGTCCCCCACTTTGCCCCGCAGTGTCCCGCTGTGTCCCGTTGTGTCCTCGCTGTGTCCCACTGTATCCCCGCTGTTTCCCCGCTGGGTCCTGCTGGGTCCCGCTGGGTCCCACTGGGTCCCCCGCTTTGTCCCGCTGTGTCCCCGCAGTGTCCCCGCTGTGTCCCGCTGTGTCCCACTGTGTCCTGTGGTGTCCCGATTTGTCCCCCGCTATGTCCCCTGCTGAGTCCCCTCTGTGTCCCCGCTGTGTCCCACTGTGTCCCCCGCTGTGTCCCACTGTGTCCCCCGCTGTGTCCTGCTGTGTCCCGCTGTGTCCTGCTGGGTCCCGCAGTGTCCCCGCTGTGTCCCCGCTGTGTCCCGCTGTGTTCCCCACTGTGTCCCGCTGTGTCCCCGCAGGTTCACCGCTGTTTCACGCTGTGTCCCGCTGTGTTCCGTGGTGTCCCGCTTTGTCCCCCGCTGTGGCCCCCCTGAGCCACCTCTGTGTCCCCGCTGTGTCCCGCTGTGTCCTTGCTGTGTCTGCCTCTGTCTCCTGCTCTGTCCACTGCTGTGTCTCACGCTTTGTCCCCGCTGTGTCCCGCTGTGTCCCGCTCTGTCCCCCACTGTGTCCCCCGCTGAGTCCTATATGTGTCGCCACTGTGTCCCGCTGTGTCCTTGCTGTGTCCCCTGCCATCTCCTGCTTTGTCCCACGATGTGTCCCGCTGTGTCGCGCTGTGTCCTCGCTGTATCCCCAGCTGTGTCCTGCTGTGTTCCCGCTGTGTCCCAAGCTGTGTCCCGCTGTGTCCCGCTGTGTGCCCCGCTGTGTCCTGCTGGGTGCCGCTGTGTCCCCGCTGTGTCCCCGCTGTGTCCCACTGTGTCTTCTGCTGTGTCCCCACTGTGTCCCGCTGTGTCTCGCTGTGTCCCACTGTGTCCTCGTTGTTTCCCATGCTGTGTTCTGCTGTGTCCTCGCTGTGTCCCCCGCTGAGTCCCGTTGTGTACCCAGCTGTGTACCCCACTGTGTCCCGCTGTGTCCCCGCTGTATCGACGCTGTGTCCCGATTGGTCCCGCTGTGTCCTCGCTGTGTTCCCCGCTGTGTCCCGCTGTTACCT
>NW_012305849.1:0-2783 GCF_000151885.1 Dipodomys ordii
ACTGTGTCCCGTGGTGTCCCAGTTTGTCCCCGCTGTGTCTCGCTGTGTCCCACGCTCTGTCCCACACTGTGTCCCGCAGTGTCCCCCGCTGTGTCCCGCAGTGTCCCCCGCTGTGTCCTGCTGTGTCCCCCGCTGTGTCCCACTGTGTCCCCTGCTGAGTCCCCGCTGTGTCACCGCTGTGTCCCGCTGTTTCCTCGCTGAGTCCCCTGCTGTCTCCCTTTCTGTCCCCCGCTGTGTCTCACGCTTTGTCCCCGCTGTGTCCCACTGTGTCCCGCTGTGTCCCGCTGTGCCCCCACTGTGTCCCCGTTGTGTCCCTGCTGTGTCCCTGCTGTGTCGCCACTGTGTCCCGCTGTGTCCTGCTGTGTCCTCGCTGTGTCCCACGCTGTGTTCTGCTGGGTCCACCGCTGTGTCCCGCTGTGTCCTGCTGTGTCCCCGCTGTGTCCCGCTGTGTCCTCGCTGTGTCCCCAGCTGTGTCCCCCACTGTGACCCGCTGTGTCCCGCTGTGTCCCCCGCTGTGTCCCCACTGTGTGCCCCCTGTGTCCCACTGTGTACCCCGCTGTGTCCAGCTGTGTTCCCGCTGTGTCCCGCTGTGACCCACTGTGTTCCCAGCTGTGTCCCGCTGTGTACCCCTCTGTGTCCCCCCCTGTGTCCCGCTGTGTCCCGCTGTGTCCCGCTGTGTCCCCCGCTGTGTCCCTGCTGTGTCCCCGCTTTGTCCTGCTGTATACTGCTGTGTCCCCCGCTGAGTCCCGCTGTGTCCCCGCTGTGTCCCGCTGTGTTCCCCATGTGTCCCCCGCTGTGTCCCACTGTGTCCCACTGTGTCCCCCACTGTTTCCCCCGCTGTGTCCCACTGTGTCCCGCTGTGTCCACTGCTGTGTCTCCGCTGTGTCCCGCTTTTCCCCCCGCTGTGTCCCGCTGTGTCCTCGCTGTGTCCCCCGCTGTGCCCCGCTGTGTCCCGCTCTGTCCCCGATGTGTCCCGCTGTGTCCCCGCTGAGTCCCTCTGTCTCACCTGCTCTGTCCCCCACTTTGTCCGGCTGTATCCTCCACTGTGTCCCGTTATGACCCGCTGTATCCACCGCTGTGTCCCCACTGTGTCACTCTGTGTCCCGCAGTGTCCTCGCTCTGTCCCACGCGGTGTTCCGCTGTGTCCTCGCTGTGTCCCCTGCTGTGTCCCGCTGTGTCCCCCGCTGACTTCCGCTGTGTACGCCGCTGTGTCAGGCTGTGTCCCCGCTGTGTCGCGCTGTGTCCCCTCTCTGTCCCCAGCTGTCCCCGGGTGTGTCCCCCGCCGTGTCCCGCTGTGTCCCGCTGTGTCCCCCGCTTTGTCCCGCTGTGTCCCTGCAGTGTCCCTGCTGTGTCCCGCTGTGTCACACTGTGTCCCGTGGGGTCCCGCTTTGTCCCCCCCCGTGTCCTCGCTTTGTTTCCCGCTGTGTCCCGCTGTGTACCACTCTGTGTCCCCCGCTGTGTCCCGCTGTGTACCCCGCTGTGTCCAGCTGTGTCCTCGCTGTGTCCCCCGCTGTCTCCTGCTTTGCCCCACACTCTGTCCTGCTGTGTCCCCGCTGTGTCCCCCGCTGTGTCCCGCTGTGTCCCGCTGTGTACCCCGCTGTGTCCCGCTATGTTCCCGCAGTTTCCCCGCTGTGTCACGCTGTGTCCCACTGTGTCCCTTGGTGTCACAGGTTTTCCCCCACTGTGTCCCCCGGTGAGTCCCCGCGGTGTCCCGCTTTGTCCCCCACTGGGTCCCGCTGTGTCTACTGCTGTGTCCCCGCTGTGTCCTGCTGTGTCCTCGCTGTGTCCCACGCTGTGTTTCGCTGAGTCCTCGCTCTGTCCCCCGATGTGTCCCCAGCTGTGTACCCCGCTGTGTCCCGCTGTGTCCCCGCTGTATTGATGCTGTGTCCCGCTGGGTCCCACTGTGTCCCTGCTGTGTCCTGCTGTATACTGCTGTGTCCCCCGCTGAGTACCGCTGTGTCCCCGCTGTGTCCCGCTGTTTCCCCCCTGTGTCCCCTGATGTGTCCCCCTCTGTGTCCCACTGTGTCCCCCGGTGTGTCCCACTCTGTGTCCCGCTGTGTCCCCTGCTGTGTCCCGCTATGTCCACTGCTGTGTCCCCGCAGTGTCCCGCTTTTTCCCTCGCTGTGTCCCGCTGTGTCCTCGCTGTGTCCCCCGCTGTGTCACGCTGTGTCCTCGCTGAGTCCCCCTTGTGTCCCGCTGTGTCCGACTGTGTCCCCTTGTGTCCCGCTGTGTCCCCGCTATGTGCCCGCTGTGAACCCCTGTGTACCCCGCTGTGTGCAGCTGTGTCCTTTTGTGTCACGCTGTTTCCCCGCTGTGTCCCTGCTGTGTCCGTCTGTGTACCTCGCTGTGTCCAGCTTTGTCCCCGCTGTGTCTCGCTGTGTCCCAGGCTCTGTCCCACACTGTGTCCCGAAGTGTCCCGCGTTGTGTCCCGCAGTGTCCCCCGCTGTGTCCCACTGTGTCCCCTGCTGAGTCCCCGCTGTGTCACCGCTGTGTCCCGCTGTTTCCTCGCTCTGTCCCCTGCTGTTTCCCTCTCTGTCCCTCGCTGTGTCTCATGCTTTGTCCCCGCTGTGTCCCACTGTGTCCCGCTGTGTCCCGCTGTGCCCCCACTGTGTCCCGTTGTGTCCACAGTGTGTAGCACGCTGTGTAACGCTGCCTCCCCGCTGTATCGACGCTGTGTCCCGTTGTGTCCCGCTGTGTCCTCGCTGTGTCCTCGCTGTGTTCCCCACTGTGTCCCGCTGTGTCCCCCGCTGTGTCCCCTGCTGTGTCCTCGCTGTGTCCCCTGT
>NW_012305850.1:0-2783 GCF_000151885.1 Dipodomys ordii
GACACAGCGGGACACAGTGGGGGACAAAGAGGAGACAGCGGGGACACAGCGAGGACACAGTGGGACACATCGGGGAAACAGATGGGACTCAGCTGGGGACACAGCGGGGGACAAATCGGGACACCACTGGCACAGTGGGACACAGCGGGACACAGCAGGGACACTGCGGGGACAAACCGGGACAAAGCGGTGGACACAACGGAACACAGCAGGACAAAGCGGGGGACAAAGAGGGGGACACAGCGGGACAGAGCTGGGACACAGCTGGACACAGCGGGGTACAAAGCTGGAGACAGTGGCCACACAGCGGGGACACAGCGGGAGACAGCGGGACACAGCGGGGACAGAGCGGGACACAGCAGGGGACAGAGAGGGGGACACAGCGGGACACAGAAAGGAACACAGCGAGGACACAGCGGGACCCAGCGGTACACAGTGTCGATACAGAGGGAACATAGCGGGACACAGCGGGACACTGCGGGACCCAGCGGGACCCAGCGGGGACAAAGCGGGACACAGCGGGACACAGTGGGGACACAGCGGGGGACACAGTGGGGGACACAGCGGGACACAGCGGGGGACACAGTGAGGACACAGCGGGACAAAGCGTGTGATGCAGCGAGGACACAGCATGACACAGCGGGACACAGCGAGGGACAGAGCGGGACACAGCGGGGGACACAGCGAGGACACAGGGGACACAGCCGAACACAGCGGGACACAGCGGGGACACAGCAGGGGACACAGCGGGACACAGCCGGGAATACAGCGGGACACAGCGGCGGACACAGGTGGGACAAAGTGGGACACAGTGGGGGACACAGCAATGACACAGCGGGACACAGCGGGGGACACAGCGTGACACAGCGGGACACAGCGGGACACAGCAGGACACAGCGGGGTACACAGTGGGACATAGCGGGGAACACAGCGAGGACACAGCGGGACCCAGCGGGACACAGCGTCAAAACAGCGACGACACAGGGGGACACAGCGGGGTACACAGCTGGGACACAACGGGACACAGTGGGGGACACAGCAGGACACAGCGGGACATAGGGGGACAGAGCGGGGGATAGAGCGGGACACACAGGGACACAGCGGGGACAAAGCGGGACACAGCGGTCACAGCGGGGGACACAGCGAGGGCACAGCGGGACACAGCGGGGGACACAGCAGGACACAGCGGGACACAGTGCGACAGAGCGGGGGACAAAGCGGTGGACAGCGGGTGACACAGCGAGGACACAGCGCGACATAGCGGGGACACAGAGGGGACACTGTAGGGACACGCAGGACACAGCGGGGCACACAGCACGACACAGCGGGGGACACAGCGGAACACAGCGGGGGACACAGCGGGGGACACAGCGAGAACACAGCGGGACCCATAGGGACACAGCGTCGAAACAGCGAAGACACAGGGGGACACAGTGGGTTACACAGCTGGGACACAACGGGACACAGTGGGGGACACAACGGGACACAGCGCGACACAGCGCGTCACAGCGGGGGACAAAGCGGTAGACAGTGGGTGACACAGCGAGGACACAGCGGGACATAGCGGGGACATAGAGGGGACAATGCAGGGACACAGCCGGACACAGCGGGACACAGCGTGGGACACAGCGGGGACACAACGGAACACAGCGGCGGACACAGCGAGGACACAGCGGGACCGAGCGGGACACAACGTCGAAGCAGCGACGACACAGGGGGACACAGCGGGGTATGCAGCTGGGACACAACGGGACACAGTGGGGGACACAGCGGGACACAGCGTGACACAGTGGGACAGAGCGGGGAATAGAGCGGGACACACGGGGACACAGCGGGGACACAGCGGGAAACAGCTGGACACAGCGGGACACAGCGGGCACAGCGGGGGACACAGCGAGGACACAGCGGGACACAGGGGGGACACAGCGGGACACAACTGGGGACACAGCGGGACACAACAAGACACAGCGGGGTCTCAGCAGTGGACACAGCGGGACACAGCAGGGGACAGAGAGGTAGACACAGCGGGACACAGAAAGGAACACAGCGAGGACACAGCGGGACCCAGCGGGACACAGTGTCGATACAGCGGGGACACAGCGGGACACAGTGGGGACAAAGAGGGGGAAACAGCGGGGGACAGAGCGGGACACAGCGGGGGACACAGAGAGGACACAGTGGGACACAGCGGGGACACAGCGGGACTCAGCGGGGGACACAGCGGGGGACAAAGCGGGACACCACGGGACACAGCAGGACACAGCGGGACACAGCGGGGACACTGCGGGACACAGCATTGGACAAGGCGGGACACAGCGGGACACAGCAGGGGGCACAGCGGGACACAGTGGGGGACAATGCAGGGGACAGAGTGGAACACAGCGGGGACACAGCTGGACACGGGGATACAGAGAGACACAGTGGGACACAGCGGGGACACAGCTGGACACAGCGGGACACAGCGGGGACACAGTGGGGACACAGTGGGACACAGCGGGACACAGCGGGGACACAGGGGGGACAGGGTGGGGGACACAGCGAGACACAGCAGGGACACAGCGGGGGACACAGCGGAGGACACAGCGGGACACAGCGGGACACAGCGGGGAAAAAGCGGGACACAGCGGGACACAGCAGGACACAGTGGGGGACACAGCGGAACACTGCGTTAGACACAGCGAGGACACAACGGGACACAGCGGAACACAGTGGGACACAGCGGGGACCCAGGGGGGACAAAGTATTACACAGCAGGGGACACAGCGGGACTCACAGGGACACAG
>NW_012305851.1:0-2783 GCF_000151885.1 Dipodomys ordii
GAGGTCACAGCGGGGCCCAAAGCAGGACAACACGCGACACAGTGTGACACAGTGTGACACAGCGGGGACACTGCAGGGGCACAGCGGGACAAAGCAGGCGACACAGCGCGACACAGCAGGACACAGCGGGGACACAGCTGGACACAGCGGGGGACACAGCGGGACACAAGGGGCACACAGTGGGGACACAGCGGGGGACATAGCGGGACACAGCGGGTCACAGTGGGGGACACAGCGGGACACAGCAGGGGAAACAGAGGGGTACACAGCGGGACACGGCCGGGAACACAGCGTGGACACAGCGGGACACACCGGGACACAGCGTCAATACAGCGGGGACAGAGCGGGTCACAGCAGGGACACAGCGAGACACAGCGGGACACAGCGAGGGACACAGAGGGACACAGCGGGGACACAGCGGGACACAGCAGGACACAGCGGGGGACACAGCGGAACACAGCGTGGGACACATCGAGGACACAGCGGGACACAGCGGGACACAGCGGCGACACAGCAGGGACACAGCAGGGACACAGCGGAGGACACAGCGGGGGACATAGCGGGACACAACGGGGAACACAGCGAGGACACAGCGGGACCCAGCGGGACACAGCGTCGATACAGCGGGGACACAGCGGGACACAGCGGGGTACACAGCTGGGGACACAACGAGACACAGCGGTGGACACTGCGAGGACACAGCGGGAGACAGCGGGGACACTGCGGGAACATAGCTGGACACAGCGGGGTACACAGCGGGACACAGCTGGGGACACAGAGTGGTACACAGAGGGACACAGCAGGAAACACAGCGAGGTCACAGCGGGGGACAAAGCGGGACAACACGGAACACAGTGTGACACAGCGGGACACAGCGGGACACAGCGGGGTACACAGAGGGACACAGCGGGCACACAGCGGGGACACAGCGGGACACAACAGGACACAGCGGGGACACAGTGGGACACAGCGGGACAAAGCGGCAGACACAGCGGGACACAGCAGGCACACAGCGGGGACACAGCGGGACACAGCGGGACACAGCGGGGACAGAGCGGGACACAGCCGGACACAGCGCAACACAGCAGGGGACACAGCGGGACACAGTTGGGGACCCAGTGAGGCCACAGCAGGACACAGCAGGGGACACAGCGAGGACACAGCGCGGGACACAGCGGGGGACACAGCGGGACACAGTGGGGAACACAGCGAGGACACAGCGGGACACAGCGTCGATACAGCGGGGACACAGCGTTACACAGCATGGTACACAGCTTTGGACACAACGGGACACAGTGGGGGCACAGCCGGACACAGCGGGACACAGTGGGACACAACAGGGACAAAGCGTGAGACACAGCGAGGGACAGAGAGGGAGAAAGCAGGGGACACAGCGAGGACACAGCGGGACACAGCGGTGACAGAACGGGGACTCAGCGGGGGACACAGCGGGACACAGCGGGGGACACTGCAGGACACAGTGTGGGACAGAGCGTTGGACACAGCGAGACACAGCGGGTACAAAACTGGACACAGCGGGGTACACAGAGGGACACAGCAGTTACACAGCGGGGAAACAGCGAGGACACAGCAGCACACAATGGGGGACACAGCAAGGACAGAGCGGGACACAGCGGGGGACAAAGCGGGACATAGCGGGGGACACAGTGGGGACACAGCGGGACACAGCGGGAAACAGCGTGGGACACAGGAAGGACACAGAAGTACACAGCGGGGGACAGAGCGAGGACACATTGGGACACAGCGGGACTCAGCGGGGAACACAGCAGTACACAGCGGGACACAGCGGGACACAGAGGAGAAAGAGCATGGACACAGCGGGGGACACACCGAGACACAGCAGGGGACACAGAGGGGTACACAGCGGGACACAGAGGGGAAAAAAGCGAGGCCACAGCGGAACACAGCATGGGACACAGCGAGGACACAGCGGGACACAGCGGGACACTGCGGGAACATAGCGAGACACAGCGGGGTACAGAGCGGTGTACAGAGCGGGACACAGCGGAACACAGCTGGGGACATAGCGGGGACACAGCGGGACACAGCGGGGGACACAGCGAGGACGTAGCGGGACACAGCAGAACACAGCGGGGGACAAAGCGGGAGACAGCGGGGGACACAGCGAGCACACAGCGGGACACAGCGGCAACATAGAGGGGACTCAGCGGGGAACACAGCGGGGGACAAAGAGGGACACCACGGGACACAGTGAGACACAGCGGGACACAGCGGGACACTGTGGGGACACAGTAGGACAAAGCGGGGGACACAGCGGGACACAGCGGAACAAAGCGGGGGACAGAGCGGAGACAGAGTAGGGCCACAGCGGGACACCTCGGTGACACAGCTGGACACAGCGGGGTACACAGCGGGCCACAGCGGGCACACAGCGGGGACACAGCGGGACACAGCAGGGACAGAGCGGGACACAGTCGGACACAGCGGGACACAGTGGGGGACACAGCGGGACACAGCGGGGGACCCAGCAAGGACACAGCGGGACACAGCGGGGGACACAGCGAGGACACAGCGGGGGACACAGCAGGGGACACAGCGGGACACAGCGGGGAACACAGCGAGGACACAGCGGGACACAGCGGGACACAGCGTCGATACAGAGGGGACTCAGCGGAGGACACAGCGGGGGAAACAGCGGGGGACAAAGTGGGACACCACGGGACACAGTGTGACACAGCGGGACACAGCGGGGACACTGCGGGGACACAGCAGGACAAAGCGGGTGACATAGCGGGACACAG
>NW_012305852.1:0-2782 GCF_000151885.1 Dipodomys ordii
TCTTCTTCTGCTTCTCCTTCTGCTTCTGCTTCTCCTTCTGCTCCTTCTCCTTCTTCTGTTTCTTCTTCTGCTTCTCCCGCTTCTGCTTCTTCTGCTTCTCCTGCTTGTCCTTCTCCTTCTGCTTCTCCTTCTCCTTCTTCTGCTTCTCTTTCTGCTTCTGCTTCTTCTGATTCTCCAACTTCTCCTTCTTCTTCTTCTATTTCTGCTTCTCTTTCTGCTTCTGCATCTCCTTCTGCTTCACCTTCTGCTGCTCCTTCTCCTTCTTCGGTTTCTCCCTCTGCTTCTGCTTCTTATGCTTCTTCTTTTTCTTCTGGTTCTGCTTCTCCTGCTTCTGCTTCTTATGCTTCTACTGCTTCTTCTTCTGCTCCTACTTCTCTTTCTGCTTCTGTTTCTCCTGCTTGTTTTTCTGCTTCTTCTGCTGCTTTTTCTACTTCTCCTTCTGCTTCTCTTTTTGCTTCTCCTTCTGCTTCTGCTTCTTCTGTTTCTCGTGCCTGAATTTCTGGTTCTACTTCTTCTGCTTATTCTCCTTCTGCTTCTGCTTCTCCTTCTGCTTCTGTTTCTGCTTCTTCTCTTTCGGCTTCTCCTGCTTCTGCTTCTTGTCCTCCTCCTGCTTCTCTTTCTGCTTCTCATTCTGCTTCTGCTTCTCCTTCTGCTTCTGCTTCTCCTCCTTCTCCTTCTCCTACTTCTGCTTCTCTTTCAGCTTCTGCTTCTTCTGCTTCTCCTGCTTCTCCTTCTGCATCTCCTTCTGCTTGTGCTTGTCCTTATGCTTCTTCTTCTGCCTCTGCTTCTCCTTCTCCTTCTTTTGCTTCACCTTTTGCTTCTGCTTCTTCGGCTTTTCCTGCTTCTCCTTCTGTTTCTTCTGCTTCTCCTTCTGCATCTTCTTCTGCTTCTGCTTCTCCTTCTCCTTCTTCTGCTTCTCCTTCTGATTCTCCTTCTGCTTCTTCTTCTGCTTTACCTGCTTCTCTTTCTGCTTCTCCTTCTGCTTCTCCTTCTGTTTCTCCTTCTCCTTCTGTTTCTCCTTCTCCTTCTTGTTCTTCTGCTTTTCCTTCTGCTTCTGCTACAACTGCTGCTGCTTCTACTTCTTCTGTTTCTTCTGCTTCTCCTTCTGCTTTTGATTCTCTTTCTGCTTCTGCTTCTCCTTCTGCTTCTCATTCTGCTTCTCCAGATTCTGCTTCTTCTGCTTCTCCTGCTTCTCCTTCTGCTTCAGGTTCTGCTTCTGCTTCTTCGGATTCTTATGCTTCTGCTTCTCCTGCTTCTGCTTCTTCTGCTTCCCCTCCTTCTCTTTCTGCTTCTCCTTCTGCTTCTGCTTCTTCTGCTTCTCCTGCTTCTTCTGCTTGTTCTTCTCCTGTTACTGCATTTCCTGCTTCTCCTTCTGCTGCTCTTTCTTTTTCTCCTGCCGCTTTTCCTTCTACTGCTCCTTCTTCTGCTTCTCTTTCTGCTTCTACTCCTGTTTCTCCTTCTAATTCTCCTTCTAGATCTTCTGCTTTTCCTTCTGCTTCTCCTTCTGCTTCTGAATCTTCTGCTTCTTCTGATACTGCCTCTGCTTCTTCTGTTTCTTCTGCTTCTCCTTCTGCTTTTGCTTCTCTTTCTGCTTCTGCTTCTCCAGATTCTGCTTCTTCTGCTTCTCCTGCTTCTCCTTCTGCTTCAGGTTCTGCTTTTGCTTTTTCGGCTTCTTCTGCTTCTGCTTCTTCTGCTGCTGCTTCTTCTGCTTCTCCTGCTTCTCTTTCTGCTTTTCCTTCTGTTTCTGCTTCTCCTTCTGCTTCTGCTTCTTCCCCTTCTTCTGTTTCTTCTGCTTCGGCTTCTCCAGCTTCTGCTTCTCCTGCTTCTCGTTCTGCTTCTCTTTCTGCTTCTCTTTCTCCTTCTCCTTGTCCTTCTCCTTCTTCTGCTTCTTCTTCTGCTTCTGCTTCTCCTTCTGCTTCTGCTTCTGCTTCAATTTCTCCTTCTGCTTCTCATTCTGCTTCTGCGCCTTCTGTTTCTTCTGCTTCTCCTGCTTCTTCTTCTCCTGCTACTCCTACTTCTCGTGCTGCTTCTTCTTCTGCGTCTCTTTCTGGTTCTGCTTATCCTTTTGCTTCTCCTACTCCTAATCCTTCTCTTTCGCCTTCTCCTTCTTCTTCTTCAGCTTCTCCTGGTGCTTCTGCTTCATGCTTATTCTACTATTTCTGTTTCTTCTGCTTCTGCTTCAGATTGTGCTTCTTCTGTTTCTCCTTCTGCTTCAGATTCTGCTTCTGCTTCTTCAACTTCTCCTGTTTCTTCTGCTTCTGCTTCTCCTGCTTCTTCAGCTTCTCCTGCTTCTCTTTCTGCTTCTCCTTCTGCTTCTGCTTTTCCTTCTGCTTCTGCTTCTGCTCTTCTCCTTCTTCTGTTTCTTTTACTTCTGTTTCTTCTTCTTCTTCTTCTTCTTCTTCTTCTTCTTCTTCTTCTTCTTCTTCTTCTTCTTCTTCTTCTTCTTCTGTTTCTTCTAATTCTACTTCTGCTTCTCCTTCTTCTTTTTCTCTTTCTGTTTCTACTTCTGCTTCTTCTGATTCTCCTGCTTATCCTTTTGTTCTTCTGTTTCTGCTTCTCTTTCTGCTTCTGCTTCTCCTTCTGCTGCTCCTTCTCCTTCTCCTTCTTCTGCTTCTCCCACTGCTTCTGCTTCTTTTGCTTATTCTATTTCTTCTGCTTCTCCTGCATCTACTGCTTCTCCTTATGCTTCTCCTTATGCTTCTCCTTCTTCTTCTTCTTCTTCTTCTTCTTCTTCTTCTTCTTCTTAATTCTTCTTCTTCTTCTTCTTCTTCTTCTTCTTCTT
>NW_012305853.1:0-2782 GCF_000151885.1 Dipodomys ordii
TCTGCTTCTTGTCCTCCTCCTGCTTCTCTTTCTGCTTCTCATTCTGCTCATGCTTCTCATACTGCATCTGCTTCTCCTCTTTCTCCTTCTCCTACTCTGCTTCTCTTTCAGCTTCTGCTTCTTCTGCTTCTCCTGCTTCTCCTTCTGCATCTCCTTCTGCTTGTGCTTGTCCTTATGCTTCTTCTTCTGCCTCTGCTTCTCCTTCTCCTTCTTTTGCTTCACCTTTTGCTTCTGCTTCTTCTGCTTTTCCTGCTTCTCCTTCTGCTTCTGCTTCTTCTGCTTCTCCTTCTGCATCTTCTTCTGCTTCTGCTTCTCCTTCTCCTTCTTCTGCTTCTCCTTCTGTTTCTCCTTCTCCTTCTTGTTCTTCTGCTTTTCCTACTGCTTCTGCTACAACTGCTACTGCTTCTACTTCTTCTGTTTCTTCTGCTTCTCCTTCTGCTTTTGATTCTCTTTCTGCTTCTGCTTCTCCTTCTGCTTCTCATTCTCCTTCTAAAGATTCTGCTTCTTCTGCTTCTCCAGCTTCTCCTTCTGCTTCAGGGTCTGCTTCTGCTTCTTCGGATTCTTATGCTTCTGCTTCTCCTGCTTCTGCTTCTTCTGCTTCCCCTCCTTCTCTTTCTGCTTCTCCTTCTGCTTCTGCTTCTTGACCTTCTCCTGTTTCTTCTGCTTGTTCTTCTTCTGTTTCTGCATTTCCTGCTTCTCCTTCTGCTGCTCTTTCTGTTTCTCCTGCCGCTTTTCCTTCTACTGCTCCTTCTTCTGCTTCTCTTTCTGCTTCTACTCCTGTTTCTCCTTCTCCTTCTCCTTCTAGTTCTTCTGCTTTTCCTTCTGCTTCTCCTTCTGCTTCTGAATCTTCTGCTTCTTCTGATACAGCCTCTGGTTCTTCTGTTTCTTCTGCTTCTCCTTCTCCTTTTGCTTCTATTTCTGCTTCTGCTTCTCCAGATTCTGCTTCTTCTGCTTCTCCTGCTTCTCCTTCTGCTTCAGGTTCTGCTTTTGCTTTTTCGGCTTCTTCTGCTTCTGCTTCTTCTGCTGCTGCTTCTTCTGCTTCTCTTTCTGCTTTTCCTTCTGTTTCTGCTTCTCCTTCTGCTTCTTCCCCTTCTTCTGTTTCTTCTGCTTCCGCTTCTCCAGCTTCTGCTTTTCCTGCTTCTCTTTCTGCTTCTCCTTCTGCTTCTGCTCCTCCTTCTGCTTCTGCTCCTTCTATTTCTTCTGTTTCTTCTTCATCTGCTTCTCCCGCTCTGCTTCTTCTGCTTCTCCTGCTTCTCGTTCTGCTTCTCTTCGTCGGCTTCTCTTTCTACTTCTCCTTCTGCTTCTTCTGATTCTGCTTCTTCTCCTTCTTCTTCTCCTTCTGCTTCTGCTTCTTCTGCTTCTCCTTCTGCATCTCCTTCTGCTTGTGCTTTTCCTTCTGCTTCTTCTTCTGCTTCTGCTTCTCTTTCTTCTGCTTCTCCGTCTGTTTCTGCTTCTTCTGTTTTTCCTGCTTCTCCTTCTGCTTCTCATTCTTCTTCTCATTCTGTTTCTCCTTGTCGTTATTCTGCTATTCCTTCTCCTTCTCTATCTGCTTCTGCATCTTCAGGTTCTTCTGCTACTGCTTCTGCTTCTGCTTCTTCTGTTTCTTCTGCTTCTCTTTCTGCTTCTCCTTCTGCTTTTGCTTCTCTTTCTGCTTCTGCTTCTCCTTCTTCTTCTCCAGATTCTGCTTCTTCTGCTTCTCCTGCTTCTCCTTCAGCTTGAGATTCTGCTTCTGCTTCTTCAGCTTCTTCTGCTTCTATTTCTGCTTCTCCTTCTGTTTCTGCTTCTCTTTCTGCTTCTGCTTCTTATCCTTCTTCTATTTCTTTTGATTCTGCTTCTCAAGCTTCTGCTTCTCCTGCTTCTCCTTCTGTTTCTCTTTATGCTTCTCCTTCTGCTTCTCCTTCTTCTGCTTCTACTTCTGCTTCTGCTTCTCCTTCTGCTTCTCTTGCTGCTTTTCCTTCTCCTGCTGCTTCTTCTGCTTCTCTTTCTGCTTCTCCTTCTGTTTCTCCTACTCCTTCTCCTTCTCGTTCTTCTGCTTTTCCTTCTGCTTCTGCATCTTCTGCTTCTTCTGCTACTGCCTCTGCTTCTTCTGTTTCTTCTGCTTCCCCTTCTGCTTCTCCTTCTGCTTTTGCTTCTCTTTCTGCTTCTGCTTCTCCTTCTGCTTCTCCAGATTCTGCTTCTTCTGCTTCTCCTTCTGCTTCAGGTTCTGCTTCTGCTTCTTCGACTTCTTCTGCTTCTGCTTCTCCTGGTGCTGCTTCTTCTGCTTCTCCTGCTTCTCTTTCTGCTTTTCCTTCTGTTTCTGCTTCTCCTTCTGCTTCTTCTCCTTCCTATGTTTCTTGTGCTTCTGCTTCTCCTGCTTCTGCTTCTCCTGCTTCTCCTGCTTCTCCTTCTCATTCTCCTTCTCTTTCTGCTTCTGCTTATCCTTCTGTTTCTCCTACTCCTAATCCTTCTCTTTCTCCTTCTCCTTCTTCTTCTTCTGCTTCTCCTGCTGCTTCTTCTTCTGCTTCTTCTGCTTTTTCTGTTTCTTCTTGTTCTGCTCCAGCTTCTGCTTCTTCTGCTTCTCCTTCTGCTTCTCCTTCTGCTTCTGCTCTTCTCCTTCTGCTTCTTCTGTTTCTGCTTCTCCTGCTTCTTCTTCTTCTGCTTCTCCTACTTCTCCTTCTGCTTCTCCGTCTCCTTCTCCTTCTCCTTCAATTTCTCCTTCTTGTGCTTCTCATTCTGCTTCTGCTTCTGCTTCTCCTGCTTCTGCTTCTTCTGTTTCTCACTTCTGCTTCTTCTTCTGCTTCTC
>NW_012305854.1:0-2782 GCF_000151885.1 Dipodomys ordii
TCCTTCTGCTTCTCCTTCTGTTTCTCCTTCTCCTTCTTGTTCTTCTGCTTTTCCTAGTGCTTTTCCTTCTGCTTCTGCTACAACTGCTACTGCTTCTACTTCTTCTGTTTCTTCTGCTTCTCCTTCTGCTTTTGATTCTCTTTCTGCTTCTGCTTCTCCTTCTGCTTCTCATTCTGCTTCTCCAGATTCTGATTTTTCTGCTTCTCCTGCTTCTCCTTCTGCTTCAGGTTCTGCTTCTGCTTCTTCGGATTCTTATGCTTCTGCTTCTCCTGCTTCTGCTTCTTCTGCTCCCCTCCTTCTCTTTCTGCTTCTCCTTCTGCTTCTGCTTCTTGTCGTTCTCCTGTTTCTTCTGCTTGTTCTCCTGTTTCTGCATTTCCTGCTTCTCCTTCTGCTGCTCTTTCTGTTTCTCCTGCTGCTTTTCCTTCTACTGCTCCTTCTTCTGCTTCTCTTTCTGCTTCTACTCCTGTTTCTCCTTCTCCTTCTCCTTCTAGTTCTTCTGCTTTTCCTTCTGCTTCTCCTTCTGCTTCTGAATCTTCTGCTTCTTCTGATACTGCCTCTGCTTCTTCTGTTTCTTCTGCTTCTCCTTCTGCTTTTGCTTCTCTTTCTGCTTCTGCTTCTCCTTCTGCTTCTCCAGATTCTGCTTCTTCTGCTTCTCCTGATTCTCCTTCTGCTTCTGCTTCTTCTGCTTCTCCTGCTTCTCCTTCTGCATCTTCTTCTGCTTCTCTTTCTCCTTCTCATTCTTCTGCTTCTCCTTCTGATTCTCCTTCTGTTTCTTCTTCTTCTGCTTTACCTGCTTCTCTTTCTGCTTCTCCTTCTACTTCTCCTTCTGTTTCTCCTTCTCCTTCCTGTTTTTCTGCTTTTCCTTCTGCTTCTGCTACACCTGCTACTGCTTCTACTTCTTCTGTTTCTTCTGCTTCTCCTTCTGCTTTTGATTCTCTTTCTGCTACTGCTTCTCCTTCTGCTTCTCATTCTGCTTCTCCAGATACTGCTTCTTCTGCTTCTCCTGCTTCTCCTTCTGCTTCAGGTTCTGCTTCTGCGTCTTTGCATTCTTATGCATCTGATTCTCATGCATCTGCTTCGTCTGCTTTCCCTCCTTCTCTATCTGATTCTCCTTCTGTTTCTGCTTCTCCTTCTGCTACTGCTTCTTGTCCTTTTACTGTATCTTCTGCTTCTGCTTCTCCTGATTCTGCATCTCCTGCTTCTCCTTCTGCTTCTCTTTCTGCTTCTCTTGCTGCTTTTCCTTCTCCTGCTCCTTCTTCTGCTTCTCTTTCTGTTTCTCCTTCTGTTTCTCCTTCTCCTTCTCCTTCTCATTCTTCTGCTTTTCCTTCTGCTTCTCCTTCTGCTTCTACATCTTCTGCTACTGCCTCTGCTTCTTCTGTTTCTTCTGCTTCTCCTTATGCTTCTCCTTCTGCTTTTGCTTCTCTTTCTGCTTCTGCTTCGACTTCTGCTTCTCCAGATTCTGCTTCTTCTGCTTCTCCTGCTTCTCCTTCTGCTTCAAGTTCTGCTTCTGCTTCTTCGGCTTCTTCTGCTTCTGCTTCTCCTGCTGCTGCTGCTTCTGCTGCTCCTGCTTCTATTTCTGCTTTTCCTTCTGTTTCTGCTTCCCCTTCTGCTTCTGCTTCTTCTCCTTCTTATGTTTCTTCTGCTTCTGCTTCTCCTGCTTCTGCTTCTCCTGCTTCTCGTTGTGCTTCTCTTTCTGCTTCTCTTTCAAGCTTCTCCTTCTCCTTCTGATTCAATTTCTCCTTCTGCGTCTTCTGTTTCTTCTGCTTCTCTTGCTTCTGCTTCTCCTGCTTCTCCTACTTCTCGTGCTGCTTCTCCTTATGCGTCTCTTTCTGCTTCTGCTTATCCTTTTGCTTCTCCTACTTCTAATCCTTCTCTTTCGCCTTCTCCTTCTTGTTCTTCTGCTTGTCCTGGTGCTTCTGCTACTGCTTATTCTACTATTTCTGTTTCTTCTGCTTCTGCTTCAGATTGTGCTTCTTCTGTTTCTCCTTCTGCTTCAGATTCTGCTTCTGCTTCTTCGGCTTCTCCTGTTTCTTCTGCTTCTGCTTCTCCTGCTTCTTCTTCTTCTCCTGCAACTCTTTCTGCTTCTCCATCTGCATCAGCTTCTCCTTCAGCTTCTGCTTCTGCTCTTCTCCTTCTTCTGTTTCTTTTGCTTCTGTTTCTTCTTCTTCTTCTTCTTCTGTTTCTTCTGATTCTACTTCTGCTTCTCCTTCTCTTTCTGCTTCTTCTGATTCTCCTTCTTCTCCTTATGCTTCTCTTTCTGCTTCTGCTTCTCCTTCTGCTGCTCCTTCTCCTTCTCCTTTTTCTGCTTCTCTCACTGCTTCTGCTTCTGCTTCTTTTGCTTATTCTTTTTCTTCTGCTTCAGCTTCTCCTGCTTCTGCTTCTTCTGCTTCTACTGCTTCTCCTTATACTTGTCCTTATGCTTCTCCTTATGTTTCTCCTTATGCTGCTGCTTCTTCTTCGTCTTCTTCTTCTTCTTCTTCTTCTTCTTCTTCTTCTTCTTCTTCTTCTTCTTCTTCTTCTTCTTCATCTTCTTCTTCTTCTTCTTCATCTTCTTCTTCTTCTTCTTCTTCTTCTTCTTCTCATTCTTCTGTTTCTGCTTTCCTGCTTGATCTGCTTCTACTGCTTCTCTTTCTGCTTCTTGTCCTTCTCCTGTTTCTTCTTCTTCTGCTTCTCCTGCTTCTGCTTCTACTGCTTTACCTGCTTCACTTTCTGATTCTCCTACTGCTTCTCCTTCTGGTAAAGATCAATCTCCTTCTTCAGATTCTTCTTCATCAGCTTCACA
>NW_012305855.1:0-1228 GCF_000151885.1 Dipodomys ordii
GACACAGCGGGCATCACAGGGTTTACAAAGCAGTACACAGCGTGACTACACAGCGACGCACACAGCGGGACACAGCGAAGAACACAGCGAGACTCAGCGGGGACCACAGCTGACACACAGGGGGACACAGCGGGGACACAGCAGGGACACAGCGGTATACAGCGGGGACACACAGCGAGCACACAGTGGGACAAAGTGGGGCCCAACGGGGGACACTGCGAGGACACAGCGGAACAAAGCGGGGGCCAAACCGAACACCCTGGAACACAGCGGGACACAGCGGGGGACATAGCGGGAAACAGCGGGGGACACAGCAGGAGACAGCGGGGGACAGAGCAGGGATACAGCGGGGACACAGCTGGACACAGCGGGGTACACAGCGGGACACAGTGGACACAGCGGAGACACAGCGGCGCACAGCGGGACACAGCGGGGACAGAGCGGGACACAGCGGGGAAACTGCGGGGAAACAGCGGGACACATCGGGGGACACAGCGGGACACTGCAGGGGACACAGCTCGAAACAGGGGAACAGATCTAGGGACACAGTGGGACACAGCGGTGACAGAGCTGGACACAGCGGGGTACACATCTGGACACAGCGGGGACACAGCGGGGGACACAGCGTGACACAGCGGGACACATCGGGGACAAAGCGGAGGACCAGGGGGAGACATAGCGGGACACAGCGGGGGATACAGCGAGGACAAAGCGGGACACAGTGGGGACACAGCGAGACTCAGCGGGGGACACAGCAGGAGACACAGTGGGACACAGCGGGACACAGCGGGGGACACAGTGGAGACACAGCGGGACACAGCGGGGGACACAGCGAGGATATATTGGGATACAGCTGGGACACAGCAGGATTGAGCAGGGGACACAGCAGTACACAGCGGGACATAGCAGGGAAACAGCAGGGACACAGCGGGGGAAAGAGCGGGACACAGCGCGGGACACAGCGGAGGACACAGCGGGACACAGCGGGGACACAGCAGGGACACAGCGGGACAAAGCTGGGGACACGGCGGGAACACAGCACGAGACTCAGCGGGGGACTCTGCGGGACACAGCGGGGGACACAGGTGGGACAGAGCGGGACAGTGGGGGACATAGCGGGGGACATAGCGGGAAACAGTGGAACAGAACGAGGTACATAATAGAGGATAGCGGGGACACATCAGGGGACAATGGGGACATAGTGGGACAAAGAGGGGGGCACAGCGGA
>NW_012305856.1:0-2782 GCF_000151885.1 Dipodomys ordii
TCTACTTCTGCTTCTCCTGTTTCTGTATCTCCTGCTTCTCCTCTGCTGCTCTTCTGCTTCTCCTGCTGCTTTTCCGTCTCCTGCTCCATCTTCTGCTTCTCTTTCTGCTTCTCGTTCTGTTTCTCCTTCTCCTTCTCGCTCTCGTGCTTTTCCTTGTGCTTCTCCTTCTGCTTCTGCATCTTCTGCGTTTTCTGCTACTGCCTCTGCTTCTTCTGTTTCTTCTGCTTCTCCTTCTGTTTCTCCATCTTCTTCTCCAGATTCTGCTTCTTCTGCTTCTCCTGCTTCTCCTACTTCTCGTGCTGCTTCTCCTTCTGCGTCTCTTTCTGCTTCTGCTTATCCTTTTGCGTCTCCTACTCCTATTCCTTCTCTTTCGCCTTCTCCTTCTTCTTCTTCTGCTTTTCCTGCTGCTTCTGCTTCTGCTTATTGTACTATTTCTGTTTCTTCTGCTTCTTCTTCAGATTATGCTTCTTCTGTTTCTCCTGCTTCAGATGCTGCTTCTGCTTCTTCGGCTTCTCCTGTTTCTTCTGCTTCTGCTTCTTCTACTTCTCCTGCTTCTCTTTCTGCTTCTCCTTCTGCTTCTCCTTCTGCTTCTGATTCTGCTCTTCTCCTTCTTCTGTTTCTTTTGCTTCTTTTTCTTCTGCTTCTTCTTGTTCTGTTTTTTCTGATTCTACTTCTCCTTCTCCTTCTTCTCCTCTTTCTGCTTCTACTTCTGCTTCTTTTGATTCTCCTGCTTCTCCTTCTTGTTCTCCTTCTGTTTCTGCTTCTCATTCTGCTTCTGCTTCTCCTTCTGCTGCTCCTTCTCCTTCTTCTGCTTCTCCCACTGCTTCTTCTTCTGCTTCTTTTGCTTATTCTTTATCTTCCGCTTCTGCTTCTCCTGATTCTGCTTCTTCTGCTTCTACTGCTTCTCCTTACGCTTCTCCTTATGCTTCTTCTTCTTCTTCTTCTTCTTCTTCTTCTTCTTCTTCTTCTTCTTCTTCTTCTTCTTCTTCTTCTTCTTCTTCTTCTTCTTCTTCTTCTTCTTTTTCTTCGTCTTCTTCTTCTTCTTCATCTTCTTCTCTTTCGTCTGCTTCTGCTTATCCTGCTTCTTCTGCTTCTACTGCTTCTCTTTCTGCTTCTCATTCTGCTTCTGCTTCTCCTTCTGCTTCTCCTATTGATTCTGCTGCCCTTCCTTCTCCTTCTCCTTCTCCTACTTCTGCTTCTTCTGCTTCTCCTGCTTCTCCTTCTGCATCTTCTTCTCCTTCTGCTTCTCCTTCTGCTTCTCCTTTTGCTGCTCCTTCTCTGTCTTCTCCTACTCCCTCTGATTCTGCTTCTTATGCTTATTCTTTTTCTTCTGCTTCTCCTGCTTCTGCTTCTTCTGCTTCTACTGCTTCTCCTTTTGCTTCTCCTTCTTCTCCTCCTCCTCCGTCTTCTTCTTCTTCTTCTTCTTCTTCTTGTTCTTCTTCTTCTTCTTCTTCCTCTTCTCTTTCTTCTGCTTCTGTTTTCCTGCTTCTTCTGCTTCTACTGCTTCTCTTTCTGCTTCTCATTCTGCTTCTGCTTCTCCTTCTGCTTCTCCTATTGCTTCTGCTGCTCTTCCTTCTCCTTCTCCTACTTCTACTTCTTCTTCTGCGTCTGCTTCTTCTGCTTCTCCAGCTTCTCCTTCTGCATCTTCTGCTGCTTCTTCTTCTCCTTCTGCTGCTTCTTCTCCTTCTGCTTCTCCTTCTGCTTCTGCTTCTGTTTTTCCTTCTCCTCCTCGTTCTTCTGCTTTTCCTTCTGCTTCTGCTGCAACTGCTACTGCTTCTGCTTCTTATGTTTCTTCTGCTTCTCCTGCTGCTTTTGATTCTCTTTCCGCTTCTGCTTCTCCTTCAGCTTCTCATTCTGCTTCTCCAGCTTCTGCTTTTTCTGCTTCTCCTGCTTCTCATTCTGCTTCAGGTTCTCCTTCTGCTTCTTCGGCTTCTTCTGCTTCTGCTTCTCCTGCTGCTGCTTCTTCTGCTTCTCCTGCTTCTCCTTCTGCTTTTCCTTCTGTTTCTGCTTCTGCTTCTGCTTCTTCTCCTTCTGTTTCTTCTGCTTCTGCTTCTCCTGCTTCTGCTTCTCCTGCTTCTCTTTCTGCTTCTCTTTCTGCTTCTCTTTCTGCTTCTCCTTCTCCTTCTTCTGCTTCTCCTTCTGCTTCTGCTTCTCCTTCTGCTTCTGCTTCTGCTTCAATTTCCCCTTCTGCTTCTCATTCTGCTTCTGCGTCTTCTGTTTCTTCTGCTTCTCCTGCTTCTGCTTCTCCTAGTTCTCGTGCTGCTTCTCCTTCTGCGTCTCTTTCTGCTTCTGCTTATCCTTTTGCTTCTCCTACTTCTAATCCTTCTCTTTCGCCTTCTCCGTCTTCTTCTTCTGCTTCTCCTGCTTCTTATGCTTCTCCTGCTTCTCTTTCTGCTTCTCCTTCTGGCTCTGCTTCTCCTTCTGCTTCTGCTTCTGCTCTTCTCCTTCTTCTGTTTCTTTTGCTTCTGTTTCTTCTGCTTCTTCGTCTTCTGTTTCTTCTGATACTACTTTTGCTTCTCCTTCTTCTCCTCTTTCTGCTTCTACTTCTGTTTCTTCTGATTCTCCTGCTTCTCCTTCTTGTTCTCCTTCTGCTTCCTTTGCTTAATCTTTTTCTTCTGCTTCTGCTTCTCCTGCTTCTGCTTCTACTGCTTCTCCTTATGCTCCTCCTTATGATGCTGCTTATTCTTGTCTTCCTCTTCTTCTTCTTCTTCTTCTTCTTCTTCTTCTTCTTCTTCTTCTTCTTCTTCTTCTTCTTCTTCTTCTTCTTCTTCTTCTTCTTCTC
>NW_012305857.1:0-2782 GCF_000151885.1 Dipodomys ordii
AGGTTTTAATTTATAAGTAAACTACCCAATGTTTTTTAAAGCTGCTTTCCCTGAGAAGGATTTTCTCTCCTCATCTTCCCCTGTGGTCACAGGTTTGAGGCCAAAAGTGAGAAATGAGTGTCACAGGATTTGGGAGCAAATATCCACAGTACATGCCAGTTCTGTTACTTAGCATTGAGCTGCTGTGAATTTACTGTCTCAGGATATGAGGACCGAAAGCTGGAGCGACTCTCATACAGTCTGCATTGCTCCTTTAGCCTATAAAGTGATCTAATAATTATGAGTGCTTTGTGTCTCCAACCTTAAGTGTCTAGAACACACTAGTAGCATCTTCATGTGAAGGGTTAAAGTTTTGAGGCAGTGACCGCTTGTTGCTTGTTTCTAGCACAGCAACATGTGGTGGTAATCCAAACACCTGGTTGTATGCCTTTATAAACCCTGCAAATCTTTAGCTCGGGGTTCTCCTCCTAGGTTCCACTGTGTTGGAGTGTAGGATAAGACCCGAGCTGCCGCCCATTTAAATAAAACCTTAAAACAGCTGTAAAGTCTGACTCTCGATGGTCTTCTTGGTGGGGATCCTGCGACCTGGGTATAACATAATAGTGGGGGCTCATCCGGGATCCCCCCAAGGACCTCTGAGATCTCAGACTCCAAAGGTAAAACAGCGCTGTCTTTATTAATTTGTCTTGTCCTGTCATTTGTCTGTTTTACTTTCATTTTCCTTTGTGAGGATGGCCACTCCGATTTGTAAAGGGTTGTTGAAGCAGGACCCTATCACCACAACCCTGGAGGAACTAGGAGATGTCCAAGATCCTCTTGTGGGGCAGGGGTCCATGGAACCCTGCCATGTGGGGCGGGGTCTTGGAACCCCGCTGTGTGGGGCAGGGTGGGGTGCCCCTTGGAACACCACCGTGTGAATTGTGGGGCGGAGGTTGGTTCAGTGTTGGGCCAGAACTGACCAAGAGGGCCTCCTAACAGAGGCCCAACTCGCCCACTGTGACTCTGCTCCTTCTGCTGTGTGGTGTGGGTGTGGAACCCCACCATAACAGTAGTCAGTGGACCAATTTGGGAGATCTCCACTTTGTAAGCTTTTTTTTGTAAATGTCAGGCCTGCATGTGTTTTGTTTGTACTGTTTATTGTTTTTTGGACTGTACATCTGACAGGACTGGAAACCATAGGCACCACTCCATCTAGCCCCCTAAACTTACAAAAAGAAACTGGGACACAGGGAAAGAAAAGGTACCCCCCGGTTTTTCAGGGAGATAACTTGAAAGAAGAAATGTTTCCTCCCCCATACTCTCCTTTCCAGGTTCCTTTTGCAGAACCTGAGAATGATCAAGAGGAGGAGGGAGCTATAGAACACTCGGCACCTGCCCTTAACATTTCTGAGGAGCCAGTCACTCCAAGATGCCGTGGGATCAATCCCCCTTCTAATGCAGCTGTTATTCCCTTATGCTCCATAGGTCCTGTGGATGTGCATGGTCAACAGCAACTCTAATATTGGCCATTTTCTACCAGTGATCTATACAATTGGCACACCCAAAATGCCCCCGTTTCTGAGAAACCCTAGGATTTAATTCGTTTGCTTGAATTTGTTCTCTTTACTCATCAGCCCACTTGGAATGATTTTAGTCCACTTTTACAGGTCATTTTTACGACCGAAGAGAGAGACTGTATCCAAGAGGCAGCCTGGAAACATATCCCTGGCCCCACAAGAGAACCTATTACGGATCCTATCCTGATCACTGTCTATTTTCCTGAGATCAGACCAACATGGGACTACAATACAGTTGAAAGTAGGGAGCGAGACCGGGCGACAAGATGGCGGAGGAGAAGCTGGAATCTGAACAAGCTCTCGCATAGAAAGCAGTTTTAGAGTTCCAGTGAACAGTCCTAAGCCAGAGAAACACACCAAGTGTGCCATCACAGGACAGAGAGTTAGACAAGTGAGAGAAAGCCAAGGCAAGAATACACATCTGAGCAATAGCCAGCAGCCGCCGGCGGCAGCGGCGGCAGGGTCGCGGTGGAGACCGCAGCCAGGCGATACCTGAGTGCTCACACAGAGAGTCCGGGATGAAGGAGCCAGACGCAGCGGGCGAGCGGATTCTACTCAACACCAGCAAGAACCGACAAGGAGCAGACAGCTTCATCCTGCAGTTTGCAGACCAGCGACGACCCAGGATCCAAGACTCGGCATGAGTAGAAGCCCAACATCCTCACTCCTTCTCAGGGAGCAGAGGAGGGAAGGCCACCCCTCCCCCCCCAGCACTGGTGATCTCCATCTTGGATACCGACAAAGCTCGGAGGAGCTGCTAGCTCCAACTCAGGCCTTGGAATAAAACGAGTCATTTAGCAGGTCACAAGAACTTAATGGCGAAGTGACCTGCCAGACTCAGCTCCATCCAGGGAAAAGTCACCCAGCTCAGGCACCAGCCATTGGAGTGGCTTTCCCCACAGGGTAACCAGAGCCAGTGGCTGCCCCTCCCTCTAGCAGCCTCAACAATCAAAGGAAAACAGAAACCCTGAGAATGGCTCCAGGTTGGGCTCTGTGAGTTTTTTTTTCTTTTCTTTACAAATTAGCCCCAGGGAAAAGCTACTGATTGGTGAAAGCCCTCAACTCTACCCAGAACCTAGCCTCACCACTGCATCCCCCTCTTTTGTAATTCTCAAAGCAGATCTGCCTCCCATTAAACTAATCTGGGAGGGGGAATCTCAAAATCTTGGGTAAAGCAGAGCATTTTTCTGCCTGTTCGAACAAACTGACTTAAGAAACCAATCAAG
>NW_012305858.1:0-2782 GCF_000151885.1 Dipodomys ordii
AGGACACAGCGGGGGATCAGCGGAACACAGCGTGGGACACATCGAGGACACTGCGGGACTCAGCGGGACACAGCGGGGACACAGCAGGGACACAGCAGGGACACAGCCGGGAACAAAGCGTGGACACAGCGGGACACACCGGGACACAGCGTCAATACAGCGGGGACAGAGCGGGTCACAGCAGGGACACAGCGAGACACAGCGGGACACAGCGAGGGACACAGCGTCAATACAGTGGGGACACAGCGGGACACAGCAGGACACAGCGGGGGAAACAGCGGAACACAGCGTGGGACACATCGAGGACACAGCGGGACACAGCGGGACACAGCGGGGACACAGCAGGGACACAGCAGGGACACAGCAGAGGACACAGCGGGGGACACAGCGGGACACAGTGGGGACACAGCAGGGACATAGCAGGGACACAGCGGGGGACACAGCGGGGTACACAGCGGGACACAACGGGGAACACAGCGAGGACACAGCGGGACCCAGCAGGACACAGCGTCGATACAGCGGGGACACAGCGGGACACAGCGGGACACAGCGGGGACACAGCAGGGACACAGCAGGGACACAGCGAGGACACAGCGGGACACAGTGGGACACAGCGGGGACATAGCGTGAGACACAGCGGGAAACACAGCGAGGTTACAGCGGGGGACACAGAGCGGGACAACACGGGACACAGTGTAACACAGCGAGACACAGCGGGACACAGTGGGGGACACAGCGTGGGACAGCAGGGGACAGGGTACACAGCGGGACACAGCGTGCACACAGTGGGGACACAGCAGGACACAGCGGGACACAGCGGGGACGGAGCATGACTGAGCATGACACAGCGAGGACACATTGGGACACAGCGGGGACACAGCGGAACTCAGCGGGAGACACAGCAGTACACAGCGGGAAACAGTGGGACACACCGGGGAGACAGCAGGGACACAGTGGGGACACAGCGGGACACAGCGGGTCACAGCGGGGGACACAGCGGGACACAGCGGGGGACACAGAGGGGTACACAGCGGGACACAGGGGGAAAACAGCGCGGACACAGCGGGACACAGCGTCGATACAGTGGGGACAGAGCGGGTCACAGCAAGGACACAGCGGGACACAGCGGGACACAGCAGGACACAGCGGGGGACACAACGGGATAGAGCGGGGACACAGTGGGGACTCAGCGGGGGACACAGCGGGACACAGCGGGGGACACAGCGGGACACAGCGGGGGACACTGCGGGACACAGTGTGGGACAGAGCATGGGACACAACGAGACACAGCGGGGACAAAGTTGGACACAGCGGGGTACACAATGGGACACTGCAGGGACACAGCGGGGAAACAGCGTGACACAAAAGGACACAGCGGGACAAAGCGGGGGACACAGCGAGGACACAGCGGCACACAGTGGGGGACAGAGCAAGGTCAGAGAGGGACACAGCGGTGGACACAGCGGGACATAGCGGGGGCCACAGCGGGGGACACAGCGGGACACAGCGGGACACAGCGGGGGACACAGGAAGGACACAGGGGTACACAGCGGGGGACAGAGCGAGGACACATTGGGACACAGCGGGGACACAGCGGGACTCAGCAGGGGACACAGCATTACACAGCGGGACACAGCGGGACACAGTGGGGACACAGCAGGGACACAGCGGGGGACACAGCGGGAAACAGCGGGGGACACAGAGGGGTACACAGCGGGGAAAACAGTGAGGCCAAAGCAGAACACAGCGGGCACACAGCGTTACACAGCGTGGTACACACTGTGGACACAACGGGACACAGTGGGGGCACAGCCGGACACAGCGGGACACAGTGGGACACAGCGGGGACAAAGCGTGAGACACAGCGTGGGACAGAGAGGGAGACAGCAGGGGACACAGCGAGGAAACAGCGGGACACAGCGGTGACACAGCGGGGACTCAGCGGGGGACACAGCGGGAAACAGCGGGGGACACAGCGGGACACAGCGCGGGACACTGCGGGACACAGTGTGGGACAGAGCGTGGGACACAGCGAGACACAGCGGGGACAAAGCTGGACACAGCGGGGTACACAGAGGGACACAGAAGGGACACAGCGGGGAAACAGCGTGACACAAAAGGACACAGCTGGACACAGCGGGGTACACAGCGGGACACAGCGGACATACAGCGGGGACACAGAGGGACACAGCGGGGACAGAGCGGGACACAGTTGGACACAGCGGGACACAGTCGGACACAGCGGGACAAAGCGGGGGACCCAGCGAGGACACAGCGGGACTCAGCGGGGGACACAGCGAGGACACAGCGGGAAACACTGCGAGGTCACAGCGGGGGACAAAGCGGGACAACACGGGACACAGTGTGACACAGTGGGACACAGCGGGGACACTGCAGGGGCACAGCGAGACAAAGCGGGCGACACAGCGAGACACAGCGGGGGACACAGCGGGGACCAGCAGGGGACAGAGAGGGGACACAGAGGGACACAGCGGGGGACACAGAGGGGTACACAGCGGGACACAGCCGGAAACACAGCGCGGACACAGCGGGACACACCGGGACACAGCGTCAATACAGCGGGGACAGAGCGGGTCACAGCAGGGACACAGCGGGACACAGCGGGGGACACAGCGGGACACAGCGGGGACACAGCGGGACACAGCGGGACATAGCGGGGGACACAGCGGAACACAGCTTGGGACACAGTGAGGACAAAGCGGGACACAGCGGGACACAGTGGGGACACAGCAGGGACACAGCAGGGACACTGCGGGGGTGA
>NW_012305859.1:0-2782 GCF_000151885.1 Dipodomys ordii
TCAGGAGACAGCGGGGGACACAGCGAGGACACAGCAGCACACAGCGGCCACTTTTGAGGGGACTCAGCGGTGGACACAGCGGGGGACAAAGAGGGACACCACGGGACACAGTGTGACACAGTGGGACACAGCGGGACACTGCGGGGACACAGCAGGACAAAGCGGGGGACACAGCGGGACACAGCGGGCACACAGCGGGGACACAGCGGGACACAGCAGGACACCGCGGGGACAGAGCGGGACACAGTCGGACACAGCGGGACACAGCGGGGGACACAGCGGGAGACAAAGAGGGACACCACGGAACACAGCGGGACACAGCAGGAAACATCAGTGACACTGCGGGGACACAGTGGGACACAGCGGGGGACACAGCGGGACACAGAGGGGTACAGAGCGGGACACAGTGGGGGACACACCCGGACACAGCAGGGGAAACAGTGGGGGACACAGCAGGACACAGCGTGACACAGCGAGGACACAGCGGGACAGAGCGGGACACTGCAGGGCACAGCGGGGGACACAGCGGGACACAGCTGGGGACAAAGCGAGGACACAGCATAACACAGAGTGGGACACAGTGAGGACACAGCCGGACACAGCGGGACACAGCGAGACACAGCTGGGTCCCAGCAGTGGACACAGCGGGACACAGCGGGGGACACAGCGGGACACAGAGGGAGACACATGGAGGACTCAGCGGGACAAAGCAGGGACACAGCGGCGACTCACCGGGGGACACAGCGGGGGACAAAGCGGGACACCACAGAACACAGTGGGAAACAGCGGGACACAGCGGGGATACTGTGAGGACACAGGGGGACAAAGTGTGGGACACATAGGGACACAGCGGGGGACACAGTGGGGGACACAGCGGGACACAGCGGGGAACACAGCGAGGACACAGCGGGACCCAGCGGTACACAGCGTGGAAACAGCGGGGACACAGCGTTACACAGCGTGGTACACATCTGTGAACACAACGGGACACAGTGGGGGCACAGCGAGACACAGCGGGACACAGCGAGGACACAGCGGGACACAGCGCTGACACTGCGGGGGACAAAGCAGCGGGACCAGCGGAGGACACAGCGGGACACAGCGGGACACAGCGTGGGACACAGGGGGGATACAGCGGGACACAGCAGGGGACACAGCGAGGACACATTGGGACACAGCGGGACTCAGCGGGGGACACAGCAGTACACAGCGGGACGCAGCTGGGAACACAGCGAGGACACAGCAGGACCCAGCGGGACACAACGTCGATACAGCAGGGACACAGCAGGACACAGCGGGGTACACAGGTGGGGACACAACGGGATACAGCGGGGCACACAGCGAGGACACAGCAGAACGCAGCGTGGGACACAGCGAGGACACAGCGGGACACAGCGATACACAGCGGGACACAGTGGGGACACAGCAGTAGACACAGCGGGACACAGCGGGGGACACAGCGGGACACAGCGGGGAACACAGGGAGGACACAGCGGGACCCAGCTGGACACAGCGTGGATACAGCAGGGACACAGCGGGACACAGCGGGGTACACAGCGGGACAGAGCGGGACACAGCGGGGGTCAAAGCGGGAGACAGCGGGAGACACAGCGAGGACACAGCAGGACACAGCGGCGACACAGAGGGGATTCAGCGGGGGACACAGCTGGGGACAAAGCGGGACACCATGAGACACAGTGTGACACAGCGGGACACAGCCGGGACACAGCAGGGTACACAGCTGGGACACAACGGGACACAGCAGGAGACACAGCGAGGACACAGCGGAACACAGCGAGACACAGCCGGACATAGCGGGGACACAGCACTAGACACAGCGGGACACAGCGGGAAACAGCGGGAAACAGCGGGGAACACAGGGAGGACCCAGCGTGACTTTGCAGGACACAGCGTCGATACAGCGGGGACACAGCGGGACACAGCGGGGTACACAGCTGGGGACACAATGGGACACAGCGGGGGACACATCTAGTACACAGCGGGACAGAGCGAGACACAGCGGGACACAGCGGGGACACAGCAGTAGACACAGCGGGACACAGCGGGGGACAAAGCGGGAAACAGCGGGGGACACAGCGGGATACAGCGGGGAACACAAGGAGGACACAGCGGGACCCAGCGGGACACAGCGTGGATACAGCAGGGACACAGCGGGACACAGCTGGGTAAACAGCTGGGGACACAACGGGACACAGCGAGGGACACAGCGAGGACACAGCGTGACAGAGCGGGACACAGCGGGGGCCAAAGCGGGAGACAGCGGGACAGAGCGGGTTAGAGCGGGGGCCAAAGCGGGAGACAGTGGGAGACACAGCGAGGACACAGCAGGACACAGCGGCAACACAGAGGGGATTCAGCGGGGGACACAGCTGGGGACAAAGCGGGACACCATGAGACACAGTGTGACACAGTGGGACACAGCGGGACACAGCGGGACACAGCGGGGGACCCATTGAGGACACAGCAGGACACATCGGGGGACACAGCGAGGACACAGCGGGGGACACAGTGGGGGACACAGTGGGACACAGCGGGGAACACAGCGAGTACCCAATGGGATCAAGCGGGACACAGCGTCGATACAGCGGGAACACAGTGTTACACAGCGTGGTACACAGCTGTGGACACAACGGGACACAGTGGGGCACAGCGGCACACAGCGGGACACAGTGGGACACAGCGGAGACAAAGCGTGAGACACAGCGGGGGACAGAGTGGGAGAAAGCGGGGGACACAGCGAGGACACAGCGGGACACCGCGG